>NC_031974.2:3592292-3892292 GCF_001858045.2 Oreochromis niloticus
TGGATGAATGGATGGATGGATGATTGATGGATGAATGGATGGATGGATGAATGGATGGATGGATGATTGATGGATGGATGGATGGATGGATGGATGGATGGATGAATGGATGGATGGATGATGGATGGATGGATGGATGGATGGATGGATGAATGGATGGATGGATGATTGATGGATGATGGATGGATGAATGATGAATGATGAATGGATGAATGGATGAATGGATGGATGGATGATTGATGGATGGATGAATGATGATGGATGGATGGATGGATGGATGAATGATGAATGGATGGATGAATGAATGATGAATGGGTGGATAGATGGATGGATGGATGGATGGATGGATGAATGATGAATGGATGGATGGATCGATGAATGATGATGGATGGATGATGGATGGATGGATAGATGGATGGATTAATGGATGGATGGATGATGGATAGATGGATGGATGAATGATGAATGGATGGATGGATGGATGAATGATGAATGGATGGATGATGGATGAATGATGTATGGATGGATGGATAGATGGATGGATGAATGATGAATGGATGGATGATGGATGGATGGATAGAGGGATGATGGATGGATGGATGGATGGATGATGGTTGGATTGATAGATGGATGAATGATGAATGGATGGACGGATGATGGATGAATGGATGATGAATGGATGGATGGATGGACGGATGATGGATGGATGAATGATGGATGGGTGGATGGATGGATGGATGGATGGATGAATGATGAATGGATGAATGGATGGATGATAGATGGATGGATGAATGATGAATGGATGGACGGATGATGGATCGATGGATGGATCGATGGATGGATCGATGAATGATGGATGATAGATGGATGGATGGATGGATGAATGATGAATGGATGGATGGATGGATGATGAATGGATGAATGGAGGGATGGATGAATGGTTGGATGGATGGATGGATGGATAGATGGATGGATGGATGATGAATGGATGAATGGATGGATGATAGATCGATGGATGAATGATGAATGAATGAATGGATGAATGGATGGATGAATGATGAATGGATGGATGGATCGATGAATGGTTGGATGATAGATGGATGGATGGATGGATGGATGGATGGATGATGGATGGATGAATGATGAATGATGAATGGATGGATGGATGGATGGATGGATGAATGGATGGATGGATGATTGATGGATGGATGGATGGATGGATGGATGATTGATGGATGGATGGATGGATGGATGGATGGATGATGGATGGATGGATGGATGGATGGATGGATGGATGATTGATGGATGGATGGATGGATGGATGGATGAATGATGAATGATGAATGGATGAATGGATGATTGATGGATGGATGGATGGATGGATGAATGGATGGATGGATGGATGATTGATGGATGGATGGATGGATGGATGGATGGATGAATGGATGGATGGATGATGGATGGATGGATGGATGATTGATGGATGATGGATGGATGAATGATGAATGATGAATGGATGAATGGATGAATGGATGGATGGATGATTGATGGATGGATGGATGAATGGATGGATGGATGATTGATGGATGGATGGATGATGGATGGATGGATGGATGGATGGATTTGTTTGGTGAACAGTTTTGGAGACATTCAGCATCAAACAGTAATAAGTGATGTCATTTGTCATTTTCTCATAGTGTTAGTGAATGTCCTTACTGCTGTTCAGAGTATGTACATAAATGACAGGATCGTCATTAGCTTTATGAAATTTTTAAAGATTTTATTTAATCCTGTGAGTCATCATTGGTGATGACCTAAACTTTGTCCTTGACAAAGAACTCAGTAATTTTAATTAGCTGTTATTGAAAATATGTTTCCCTAGGACCTCAAATTCAAATATTAATTGATAATAAAGCAACCAGTAAGGCCAGAGGCTCACTGAGTATAGGCAGTTCCTGGGTCTGGTAGATTCCCCTGATTTTTAGAGAGAGGTTGACAACCAGAGAAAAAAGAACAGAGGGTCTGCCTTGGAAAAGAGAAGAAATAAATAACCTTCCCAAATACACATTTATAGACCAGGACTGAGGTCTGATTGAGGTCTGGTCCAGCTACTAAAATTCACATAAAGTTTCTCTAATTACATTTTTTCCAAAAAACAAAATTCCTCTTGTCCAAATCACAGAGTTAGGGTTCTGGTTGAGATTAAAGCTCAGTCAATTAAACAAGTTATTTTTCACTGTGTTCATACGTTTTCTGCTCTACATGAGCTGGAAAGTTTGGCAGTGGGCTGAGAGTGGGTGAGCTTCAGACTGGTGAAATCAGCAGTCTGACTCTTCAGTCTGAATGTTGACAGAACAAATGTGATGATTGTTGAACATCAGGAGATCATGAACCGTTTATCGATGGATCCTCCGTGGAGTTTGTCCACAACTTTAAATTCCTTGATGTTCACCTGAATCTTGCTCGGTCCCTTGACACCGTCTTCATTGGCAGCAGCAGCACCGTCTCCCACCATTCATCCTCACAGCATCCTACAGGGGCGCATGGAGAGCATCCTGAGCAGCTACATCACTATCTGCTATGGAAACTGCACTGTATCAGATGGGAAATCCCTGCAGCGGGTAGTGAAGACAGCTGAGAGAATCATCGAAGTTTCTCTTCCCTCCTCAAGGACATTTTCCACACACGCTGCAGCCACAAAGCCACCGGCATTATGCATGATCCCTCACACGGGTTCTTTACTCTCCTGCCATCTGGCAGCATTTGGGCCCTCGCTGCCAGACTGTGCAACAGTTCCCCCAAAGCATCAGACAGCTTAATACACCAGGTCTGCACTGCAAACACAGCTGCACATGAAGGGGAGCACTGTATGTCTTACAGCTGAACAACACACACACGCACATTCATATTTATATTATGTACCTTCCTATAAAGTTATATTCACTTAACACTGTACATGACGTGTTCCTAAGAACCACACATGAGGCTACCACAGGTGCGCACCATTTTCAGAATGATACATACAGGTGGGAATACATACATATGCAAACTTCAATATTTTAATAAGTGGTGCTGAAAGTTCTGCAGTGTCTGATGAGGCCAAAGTCTGGTAGCTTCTCTTTGCCGGCATATAAAGGTTTGACGGCACTCACTGGACTGACAAACACTCAGAATAATGAGGAAATCCGAGGAACTCAGTGTAGATCTAAGAAGGAGAATTATAGAGTTACAGAAGTCAGGAAGGTCTCTTGGAGCCATTTTTAAGCAACTACAGATTCCAAGATTATCAGTTCAAACAACTGTATGCATGTGCCAGTTATTCAGATGAGTCATTAGTTTGCTGAGGCCTGCTAGAAGAACCGAACTGTCACCGTCAGATGGAAGGAAACTGGTTAGGAACAACTCAGGAACCACAAAGGCTCAAGCCTGCCACGAACTGTCCACACTGAAGTGAGTTTTTCTTCACTATAGACGGAGCAGGAACAGACGGAGAACGAAGCTCCTTCAAGCTCAGCTGAACACTGAAGCTGCCCACGTGGATGAACGTGAACCGTGATGGTGGTGGTACCATCATGCTCTGGGGCTGTTAGTGCTGCCAGTGGTTCCAGTGTTCATAAAGCAGGCTAACACTAACCTGCTGGAATGGTCTTCCCAAAGCCCGACCTCCGCACTACTGACAAGTTGTGGACTAGGTTTAAAGGCCGGGTCTGTGCCGGGTAAGCTGCCAGTTTAAACGAACTCTGCCAGAGTGGTCCAAACTTGAATTACACCCGAATCCAAAATGAATTCCAGCTTCTGCCTCTTGAAGGCATTAAAGACGTCAGCTGTACAATAATTCCACGGTGGAAAATCAAAAGTTCAAAGAAATCGTTAAAAGCTCCAAACGACCAAAGCGTGAGTGTGATCACCTCCACGGAGCGAAAGAGGAACATAATAATGCAGCATAAACACTCAGTGAGGGAATCCTTCAGCTGAGGATGAAGACTGTGCTTCTAGAACCATCTGTGTTTTTGATTTATGGTGGGAACCCACCCTCAGCTTCCCCCTCTTCCTCCCTCGGTCCTCATCTGTCTGCCCTGCAGAGACGTTTTTCAGTGTCTTTCTCCTTTTAAACGTCAACGCAAAGACCCATAAAACATCTGCCCAAACGCACACACACACACACACACACACACACACACTGGCTTCAGCCTGCTAATCTTTCTATCAGGCTCCTGGGGTTTGTGGGGTCAAGGTTTTCTGTGTCTTTGCAGGAAATCCAGGTGAAATTTACAGTTTTCCGATGGAGCGCTGTCTCTCCTGCGGTGGAGGGAAGCCCTGCAGCGTCTCCGTGTGTTACTCCAAGAATGACTTTCAGACTGAACCTGGAACAGGAACAGTTTTTCTTCTACAGTACAAAAACGTTTGCAACTGTGACCTCTGACCCTCAGCACTTCTCAGTAGTTATCAGCATGCAACGTCACAGTTTCTGCAGAATATTTACAATCCGTCTGTTTACTGTTTCCAGCTGGTGATGAACATATCTGAGCTGTCAGAGCTGCACCTGTGCTGCTGCCTCTCTGTAGTTTTCCTTTCTGCCACGCTTCTCCTGAACCTGTAGTTTTATATTAGTGCCAAACTAACGTGGTCATATTGACATGCATGGCTCTGATCTACTGTGTAACTTAACTGTAATAATGAGGTGAAGCTTCCTCCTGAGCTGAAGGCTTTACTGATATCTTTATTCTTTGATGGCTTCATTCTTCCCTGTCAGCCCTGTCAGAGGAACGGTCATTCATACTTTTATACTGAACACAAACTGATAATAAAGGATAAACATGAAGCTTAATAAAACTGCAAACACAGAGCTAACGATGAGCGGACAGAGGCAGGAAATGAAACTCCACTCGGAGTGGAGAGAAGGACGATGAAAGGATGGATGAGGAAGAGGCGGATGATTGGATGTGAACTCAGTGACTCAAACACTCGCCACCACAATAGCAGCTCATTAAATGAAGCTTGTTTGACGTCAGTTTGCCTGCACACGGGGAAATATGCACCGTGTTCTCACCTTCACCTGTTATCTCAGGATTGTGCCAATCAAGCAGCGCTGCTACCCCGAGTCATCGTAACGACGCTGTGCTGAGAAACAATGATTAGAATCATGTTCAGTTGTAGCGCTGGTACGCACGGTGACTCATCAACTCTCCTCCAACAGGTTACAGAGAGGGAAGAGCTGTGATGGCAGCCTGAACGAGGCCCGAGAGAACACGGCGATCTGGCTCACCGAGTTCATCCCTGCAGCTCGCAGCACGGCTCAAAGTGTCCACGCTCACTCACACTGAACACCTGAGAATCTTCAGTTCGGCCTCCACCCTCTCCACCCATCACAGCAGGTCTCCATCTCCTCTGTGACACACCTGTCTGTGGGTGGTTCCCCCGGGCGTATTAAAGCTGCACGTTCACATTTCAAACACCAGCCTGAAACTTTGACATGTGTTTTTTAACCACTTGGCCTTTGTGATGTCTCTGACTTATCAGGTCAGGATGTGCACAAACGTGTGCGTCATCACTGAAACACATTGATGTGAACATTTTTCCATCCTCCTCGTCTTTGTCCCGATCGCAGGGATAATTGTGCTCACGCTCGCTGCGTCAAACACTCGAATGCCCTCCATCACCTGCTGCAGGAGTCATCGCTGCTGTTCTTGCGTCCTGTCCTGTTCCTATGGTCACGGAGAGCGAGGATGTCAGCAGCGTGGAAGTCCAGGGACATTTTTTCACTGAGTAATTGGAGAACTCGTTAACCCTGAACTCCTCAGCTACACATCACTGCAGCTTTATCCTCCAGCTACTGCCGCTGCTGCTGGACTGACTCCTGCTGCATATATCATGAATACTTTCCCCTCATCTCCTGAGACATTTGCTTCTTCCTTTGTCAGTCTTTCAGCTTCATTCTTGTTTCTTTATTTTTTCAGTATTCATTTTCTTATTTTTGTCTTCTAAAGTTTTTTCTATCAGTCACCAGACTGAGTAAAGTCTGTCTGACTTTAGTTTTACACCTCGTCTTCGTGCATAAGTCTGTGTCGGCTAATGAGTTATTTCAGTTGTAAAGTAAGCTAGCTTATTTAAATCCGTTAGCTGTTAGCTCGTTACATTAGCTGATAGACTTGTGCTTTGATTAGCAGTTAGCAGACCAGCCCTGAGAGGCTGAATGACTCTGACCTCTGCCAGATGTTTTGTGATGGGTATTAGCTTGCTGTCATCATTAGCTAATGGGTTCTTCCATAAATGTTGTGACCTGTTGTTGGTCACACTCAGTTATACTTTCCCTCGGCCCTCAGTTGATCCTCGGTCAGCTGTTCATGACGCTCACCGTCACATGAAGAAGTAAAACACTGAGAAGTTTACTGCTGCGTTACTGCTTCCACGGGAGCATCCAACCACAGCACCTCTATGAAAGAAAAGTAGACTTTTGAAAAGAAAAAGGAATAAACTCACTGAAATTATTTAGTTAATCTGAAAACTAGTGTCTGTTGTTTTGGTCTGACAGTCGCACCTGTGGTGCTCCTCCTGCTTCGGCTCAGAGCGACGAACAGACGGAGAGAAAAACCACCACATCACTGATGTGTGGTCACATGTGGGGTGTGTGTGTGTGTGTGTGTGTGTGTGTTGCCCTGTGGAGTCATTTCCTCACAGTGGGAATCATCCTTTATTAAACGCTCTAATCCTATTTTGACGACTCTGCAGAGTAAAACGATAGCAGGGCAGGAAATGAAACAGACGACACACAGCACACCGAGTGCACTCGTAAGTCTATCTCTGTGAGGACCCGTCGCATGTTCAGACCGTGTGAGGACACTTCACTGTGGGACACAGCTGCCAACATCCAGCTTTATAAAGACATGCTAGATTTGTCAGAGGTAATCGTTGCAGTACTGATGAGTGATGCTGTCGATCTCCGAGGACGAGTCGTCCTGATAACAGCTGGTTGTAACTTATTTACTTTGCGCTGTGTTTATGATGTTTTTATGAGTTATGATATCTTTCCTACCAAAGTCTGTAGCTGTGATGTGAGGCTGGCAGCTCAGACTGAAGGTAGTGTGTGTGTGTGTGTGTGTGTGTGTGTGTGTGTGTGTGTGTGTGTGTGTACGCAGCCGAGGGACATCAGTGCAACATACGTGACACAGTCGCACAAATACCACAGCTCACAGCTGTATGAAGACCTGTTTGTGTGTGTGTGTGTGTGTGTGTGTGTGTGTGTGTGTGTGTGTGTGTGTGTGCGTGTGTGTGGGTATTAACATCTTCGTGGGGGCCAAATATTGGAAGTTTGCTATACTTCCAAATTCCCGGCCCCCACAAGTTTGAAGGCATTCCAACTAAAACTAAAGTGTCAGGGTTAAGTTTAGGGTAAGGGTCAGGGCTAGGCATTCATTTTTGATGGTTAGGGTTAGGGGCTAGGGAAAGCATTATGACAATGACATGTCCCCACAAGGATATAAATACGTGTGTGTGTGTGTGTGTGTGTGTGTGTGTGTGTGTGTGTGTGTGTGTGTGTGTGTGTTTCGAGGCCTTCCAGCAGCGGGAGGATGAACCAGTTGGATGAACAGCGTCTATTTCGCAGGTTTCTGCCTCTCTGATCAGTTTTGTGATTTTCCACCAACAGTGAAGGATAACTGAGGAAATCTACTGTGCACATGCATGTAGTACCATGTAGTACCATGTAGTACTGTGTAGTACCATGTAGTACCATGTAGTACTGTGTAGTACTGTGTGTACTCCTCGGTGCATCACAGAGACAACAGTCAGGACAGCTGGAGGTTAAATTACTTTCACATTTCATATAAAAACCTTGTGAACCTGTGTTGACTGCAGCTGTGTGTGTCTTCCATTCATTTCAGCCTATCAACAGAGACTGATGCGGGTGCCACGGAAACGCAGGAGCAGATGTTACCGTGACAGCAGGTTCCCGACAAAATTAAAAAGGTCTTTCTATCCACCTCCTCGAGCACAAACTCCACCTGCTCAGCCATCGATAGCCTGTTCTCCAAATCACGTCCCTCACAGAGGTTTGATGGAGCATCATCACGGTGACAGAGCTGTGGCTCAGGAGGCGGAGCAAAGTCATCTGCTAATCACAAGGTTGGGGGTTTGATCCCTGGCTGCTCCAGTGTGCACTCCAGAATACTCTTGGGCAAGATACTGAACCCTGAGTTTTAGGATGGAGTAAACAGACATCAAACTCTGTCTGAGGTTTCTTCCTGGTAAAAGGAGATTTTCCTTCCCAACAGCTGCTCATAGAGGCTCGTTTGTTCGGGTCTTCTCTCTAATGTTGGAGCTATGTAAAAGAAACAAAGAGTCAAACTGAACAGACATCATCATCATCATCATCATCACTGTTATTATAATAAACCATGGTCCTTCCCTGGAATCGTCTGATCATTGTGTATGTAAACGACCCACACTCAGACTCAGGAGGCTCCCCTCTGAGCCGGCCTGGTGGAGCTGCTGCTCCACCTCCATCAGTCTCATGGAGGTCTGCCCGCGGCCTGCAGCATTAGGAGATGATTTACAAAACATTCAAACTGTTTATTGTTTGCATTTCTGTAAATTCATCTCACAGAGTCACTGTGGTGATCAGCTGTGTTCAGCTCGCTCTGTGAGCGTCAGGGTCACAGAGCGATGTCTCACAGGAGGTCGCTCAGAGCAGCAGCCTGATTGATTATTACTGATCATTGATACATATCATAGTTTTAATGCACAGTTGAAAGAAGCGTGTGCTCTGCAGGAACAAACATTGGTGTGGATAATAAGGACAGACGCTCTGTAAATGTGGCACAACAAGCAGCAGGGAGATAAACTTTGTCTCGGCCCTGAAGGTTACGTTTTTATCTGACCTTCGGCGTTCCTCCCGCCCGTCTCCGTCCTTCACTGTCTCTCCGGCTCGCAGCTCGCTCTCTAACTCTCTACATGATGTTTTTCCTTGAGTTCGTGTTGTTTCTCTGAGCGCTGCTGTTGTGTACTGAAAATAAGAGATAAAGAAAGATGAATGCAAAATCAACAAGCGGCAGAAACAAAGCTGTGTTTGGTTTTTGTGTTGCATGAAAACAACAAACTCTGTGACTCTTTGCTCGCTGGGATCAAACGACAGCGTGGAGGTCTCCGCTTCGTCTCCAGCTGAGGGCAGCACAGACTTCACTGCACATATGATACAACCAACAAACAAAGAGCTGTGATTGGCTGTCACGGGGAGGTGTGAGAGGACTCCTCATCACGGCTTCATCTGTGTATAACATGGATGTTAGACTGTTTACTCCCACTGCTATGGAAAACACGGTGTGTCCGGCCTCCATAGACTAAGTGCAAACCGCCGTCTTCACAGGAGTGGACGTCCCAGCAAATTCACACCGAGGTCAGACCTGCACAAGAGCCCCATCCCACCCTCCACAGGCCTCAGCGAGCAGGTTAAAGTTCATGGCTTTTAAGCCTAAAGCTGGGCCCAAAGTGGGTCATCAACAGGACAAAGATCCAAGCACAGCAGCAGAACAGCAGAGCTCAGCCTGACAGAGACGCTGTGCATGAATGATGAATGCTCAGTGAGCTGAAGCAGCGCTGTGAAGACAAAGGACCAAAACACCTGAGTTTCTCAGAGTGATGGGGCGGGGTCAGGTTTAGGGTGGGGTCAGGTTTACGGCGGGGTCAGGTTTTCACAGGACTGTGATTACCAAACAGTTGTTGTTCAGGTGTTCTTCTTCTTCTTCTTCTTTGATTCCAGGAGTCACTTAAACAGCATGAAACCAACAACAGGCTCTGAAAGTGGACCAACGTTCAAAACTCATCACAGAGGAAGTTCAGTCTGCTCGGCGACCAGTGACAGCTCAGCATTTCCAACAGGAGCCTGTGATTGGTGGATGCTGTTATTGTTACGTTACACTAGCATTCAAAGAGGGCGATGGTCTTTATTGGGACAGCAGCAGAATGCAGTCCGGGTAGTGATGTTTACCCACAATGCATTGTGATATAGGGATTAGTCAGAGCACAAAGTCTGAGCCAATGAGGAAGACGGAGGCACCAGAGCGATGTGACAAACCCTGGAGCTTCATGGACGTGCAGATATCTGTGCACAGACTCAGGTGTGGTCCCACAGGAAGACACTGAAGCTTTACACAATGATGGACTCATTGCATCATTAACAATTCAGTGTTCACGTAAAACTGATTGTTTTTATTTTATTTATGTGCAGAAATCCATCGTCAGGAACTCACAACCTCATCCAAAACACACCAACATTCAGAAAGAAGCAGCTTTAAACTCGATGTTTACTCTGGAAAACAAACTAACACATCACAGCCTTGGCACACACACACACATACACACACACACACACACACACACACACACACACACACACCAGGGTCAGGCTGTGTTATCGTCCTGTTGAGTCTTGAGTGTTTCAGTGGAGGACGGAGCAGGGCCAGAGGACAGCGCTGTCACTGATAGTGTGTGTGTGTGTGTGTGTGTGTGTGTGTGTGTGTGTGTTAGTCATGCTGTGGGACACAAAACAAGTCCTCACAGTTCAAATCTGACTGCAAGTCTCCATGAAATGAACACGAGTCAGTTTGAGGTCCTGTGAAGAGCTAAAAACAGGAATGTGTGTGTGCTGCTTCAGTGTGTGCCAGCTGAAACTGAAATGCTTCAGCAGTGACGCTGGACCATCACACTCTGGGATTCAGACAAACACTCTGCATGAAGTCACACTGCTCGTCTTTAACAGTTTCAGAGAGCTGAGGTGTTCACAGGTCTGCAGCACAGACGTGAGGGATGTTTGACATTACACATGCTGCCACTTAGCAACCACGGTCAGACAGCATGACTCATCACCATGGTTACGCAGATGATGCCCAGCTATATGTTAGAGCCACATGACAGTGAATGAACTGAACAAAAACCTTAAATACGTTGTGAAAGTCACTTCAGCTCGCAGCTCGCAGGCTCGGACCCTGCAGAGGGAAACTGTTGGATATCTGTCTGTATCACACTTTCTGTGTCACATCTACAAGATTCAAAGACCAGCGTAAGTCTTGATTTAATCAAAGAAACAGTAGAGAGTGTAGAACAGAGCAGTGACTGACAGAAAACAGGTCAGTGAGTTTTCTCACAACTGAACATGTGAACTTGGATTCTTGCCTGAGTAACAGGTGGAGGTTCCAGTAGGTGGAGCGATGGAGCGCAGACAGGTAGCTCTGGTTCAGGTAAGGGACGGTCAGCTTTGACTTTCAGGTGAAACACTTGATGAGTTCTTGGTTTGCTGGTTTACTCCTGATCCAGCAGGAGGTCACTCGAGGACCGGACGGAGCAACCAAAGTTCATCGAGTTATCAGATCTTCTTCCACCTGTTGGTGCTCGCAAAACATTTTCCACTCTCAGAGCCACTCTCTGAAGATGCCCCGAGTGTGTGTGTGTGTGTGTGTGTGTGTGTGTGTGTGTGTTTTAAATTCAGTCAGCTGCTGAAATCATCCAAACAACAAAGGTTGAGCAGCAGTGAGTCTGTAGTTCACACACAGATCCATAAACAATCCACTGAACAGCTACCCTGAGGCACCGTCCCTACACACTGCTCCACGGGCGCCCGATGGCTGCCCACTGCTTCACTGAGTGAGTGGCTTCAATGCAGAGAGGAACTTCTCCACGGGGATCAATAAAGTATACATTATTATTATTGTACTAAGCCCTGCTCATGTCTGATTTCTAACTGGGGGAGAACACGATCCGTCCATGTTGGCTGGGAGATGATTTAAGGAGCACGGGGAGGCTGGCCGAGGTTGGGAGGTAAAAGCAGTAAATATGAGGACAGACAGCGGGGGTCCCGTGTGGCTGCAGGGGGGAAGCATGCATGACTGGTACCAGCCCATCCCGTCTGTAACCTGCACGCTCACCAACAACAAGCTCAAAAACGTGTTGGAGCACGATTTCAAACCTGACAGAAGCTTCGAGGTGTCCCTGAGAGTGGACCTCCATCCTCAGGTGAGGGTGACTCCTCCACCACCTGAGAGGAGGTGTTTCAGCCGATGATTCTGCAGGTTTCATGTTGGGATGATAATTACTTCCTATAAAACTTCCCAGACACTGTCTGATGGGCAGTGAACAGAATGAGCTCATCCAACCACGGACTCAAACTCTGAACACTGAACATGAAACTAAAGCAGCAGCAGCATCAAAGACCCTGCATGTCTATTTTTTAACACTTGCTGAAGCGGTTTGATAGAAACAAATGATGGAAACATCTTTATTGTCCTTACTTTGCCTCCAGCTTTGACGCGCTGCCATCGTTTGCCGTCTCGAGCAACAGCTGCTCTGTGGAGCTTCCCATTGAGTCGGCAGTGACGCAGAGTGTGCCGAAACCAAACAGGTCAAAGTCCCAAAACTCAGATTTGGATAAATGAGTTCAGCTGCAGCCGTGAGTCAGTGCTGAGGTTACTGCACTAACAGAGAAGGATGGATGTTACTGTAACTAATCAGCAGATCTGTGTTTGCAGTAGATTCATATCTAAAGTCTAAACCTTTGAGTTTTCCAGTGTAAAGTGAAGCTGACACACGAGGAGGAGCAGCAGAAATCACACTCTCTGGATTTGCTTGGAAACGTTTTCCTGAGCCGAAATCGCTCCAGAGTCGGGGAACGTTCGTGTGTGAAGCTTTGTTTAATATTTATACATCACGTCCAAGAACAACACTTTTCATTTTCAGGAGCTGTTTGTCAGATTCATCACTAAATCTTAGTCTTAGTGTGATCAGGTAGGAACACTGTTCATTCATGAACCCCATGAACAGCTCAAAGAAACATGAGATAAAGAAGTAAAAACACTGGATGGCATCAGTTTCTCTGTTTTTCAGCGGTTAAATAACCAACGTGCAGCGAGCGCTCTGCAGAGACACTTCCTGTCCAACTCTGTACCTTTGTGGGACATTTGTGTGACTTTCTGTTAATGAGGAGACGCTGATCAGGGTCCAGTAATCAGCTGGTTGAAGAAGACGTAGTATACCTGTGCATGCATTGGAACATGGCTGACAGTAGAAGTGAACTGTTAATTGATTAAGTGACCAATGGTTGAGCGGCTTTAGTGAAGCAGTGGTTTGTGGGCCTGCGCTGTGAGGCTGTGGCTCTGACTCAGTGGAAACAGATCTGTGAACGGTAAACTGAAGCCTGCAGCAGATAAGAGCTCACAGCAGAAGCCTCGTTAACGTCTCCACCGAGCTTTTAAACACAGAATGTGTTTTCCATGGAAGACCGTAAATCAGTCTGAGGTTCGGAGGCCTCAGCCTCGTCGGGGCCAAACCGCCGACCTCAGAAACGATCCTGCTGACCTGATGCGGCGTTCCTGCCACCCTCGATGGCTTTCTGCGGTTTCAAAGAAACTCGGGTTAGCCCCACTTAAATTTTACGCTGTGATGGAAACAGCTTCAGAGGATATCCAGCCCGCACATGGCAGTCCTCGCACACGGTCCTCAGCTGGCTGCTGATTAAATCACATTTCAAGGACACTTTAATGAGCTCCAGAAACGAGGGAACCCTCAAACGCTGCACCGCAGGGTCAGGATCCTCTCTGGGCCTGACTCCACGCTCAGCAGCAGCGTGGTGGTGCAGCCCGGTGTGACGGTGCTGATCAGGTCACCTCGTGCTCCTCCACCACGCCGCGTCTCCATCAGCCTCTCAGCCACGCCCGCCCTCTCCACGGTGTTTACACTCAACGTTTTAGCAGGAAATTAACAGTTTGAACCTTTTGGCAAAGCGTTCAGCAGCTGAGTGCTGTTTCAAATCACGTCTCCCGTTACACAGAACATGTTCCAACGTTCATTAATGTGCTCACACAGTATCTGCTTCTCATTTCCTTCCACAAACTGAAGTGTGCTGAACACAGACGCAGTGACTGCCACCAGTGATGGAGAGTCGGGTGGAGTGTTCCTCTGTGTCCTGTGGAAGAAGCTGTTGGAGTTGGAGTGAAACAGACAGTGTGGCAGTGGACGGATTTATCAGTCACTGTGTGACAGGAACTATTTCTGTGAGAGCAGCTGGTTCCTAACTGGAACCAGTCGTGCAGTCGGTGTGGTCTGCACTTCTTGTTAGAAACAGTCATGAGCGCACTTGTTTCTCTGAAGAGCAGCAGTCAGACACCAAACTTCTGTTTGCTGCACCTGAAGCATCAGTGTGTAGTTTGACAGAAGCGTCCTCAGGCAGGACACACGGCCGCCTTCTTTATTATTTCTGACTAAAAACACTTTTTTAAAAACACTTTCAGAAACTCAATCTCGTCCACGTTTGTTGCGTCAGTCTGGATGAAACTCTTGGGTCTAACCTGCAGGACTCAGTCCGGCTCAGTTTCCTCGGATAACCTCAGCGGGGATGTGGACCAGTTTAGATTGTAGATTACGATGAAGAGCAGCTCGGCGTGATCTGTCGTCTGATTTATCTTTAAGTCGCAGTCAGAGTTAAAGATTGGGACGGTCAGATTCCCGTTCGGGGAACACCCTCTGTTCTGTACGCTAACTCTCACAGCGCCGCTATCGCAGATGGAAACAGTCATTTGTGATAATCACCCCGAGTGATTTTTTTCCTGTGCAAATCGTCCGTGTTGGTAATTTGTCAAGAAAAACTTCCAAGTGAAATTACCCAGAGAGCTTTCATCAGCAGTCGGAGCTGATCCGTCCCTCTGCGTGCTTCATCGTGCTGTCCGTGACTCCTCCTTCCAATGACCGACAGTTTTATGGTGAAATGCTTCTAACAAGGCGTTTGGACACGGCAGCAGATCGGCTGCTTAATGACTCGACTTCAGTGAAGTACAATTACTCCTTAAATGAGGATGATTACATCACGTGCAGCTAATTAATGTTATTTAAAGTAACTTGTGCTCTCTGTGAGTGGGCGTCTGTACCTAAAGTCAAGTCTTCAGATTTCAGACGTTCCCTGAACGTGACAAAGTTTCTCACAGACGTTGACAGGATCACGTCACCTCCTGAGACAGCCGAGCATCAAACAGCAGTCGACCACGGCGGCTGCCCCGCTGGCAGGGGAACACCCTGCTGCGGTTCGGAGCCTCTGATCTCCGCTCGCCCTCAGCCGGCTTTACTGCTGGTCTTGTGAGGACCAGTAATGACTGCGCGTGCCTTAAAATATCCAACTGCACCCCAAAGCGTGACACGTCTGTGCGTCACCTAAACCCGGGGCCCTGATTTAGAAACGTCCTCACAGAAGAGTCGCGGGCCTTGATGTGCCGCTGAGGCGAGCGCTTCATCTGCGAGTCATTTTACTGCCCTCCTGTCATTAGGAGGGACGTCTATTTATGCTGCACACACGCTGCAGCGGTGTCGGCCTGCCTGCACTTCAGTCCTACACCAGGAGCCTGTCTGTGTGCTGGGGGGGGGGGGGTTAAAAACTAAAACTACTGGGTTTGGTTGGAGCCCTGAAAGGATTCCAGTAGCTGCAGGAAGGGTTGAACTGAGGGTTTAGCTTAAAGATGCTTTTTCACACCAGTAACACCACACAGTGCTGAACTGGGAATGATGGCCAATAATATTAAGACCACAGACTCTGACTTTGACAAAAAGTCATGTTTTATGTCCAGGTGATGATGCAGAGCTCCTGCTTTCTAACCAAAGAGGAGACACGATGATGGCGATGGTGGAGGAGGCTGAAGCTGACATGTGGTATGGTCCTTACTGGTTTGGTTGGTTGGTTGCTGTGTTTTCTGGATTCCCACTCACCTGTTTCCCATCAGCCAGCTGTATTTAAGTCTTCACCAGGTGGTCAGCTCTGTCAGAGCGGTGAATCCGCTCCCTGCCTGGCTTCCCTCCTGGAGCTCACCAGCCTTTAACCCAGGGGTGTCCAACTCCAGGCCTCGAGGGCCTGCAGGTTTTAGATGTGTCCTTGATCCAGCACAGCTGACTGAAATGGCTAAATGACCTCCTCAACATGTCTTGAAGTTTTCCAGAGGCCTGAACTAATCATGCGATTCAGGTGTGTTGACCCAGGGTGAGATCTAAAACTGCAGGACACCGGCCCTGGAGTTCCCCACCCCTGCTTTAACCCAACAAACCAGGCGCCTCCTCCACCCAAGGCTCTCCCAAGTAATTCAGAAAATTCTCACAGCCTGCCTCATACTTTCATCCCGGATCATCGGCTCGACTCTCCTCTCTGCTACTCGACTCAGACCGCAGCCTAACCATCACCCCAGTGAATTTAACTTCCCTTAAAATTTTAATTCCAGTTAAATAAAGAATAAAAACTGCTGCTGCTGGTTTTGTCTTGAGTCCTCCGTCCTGCTCAGGTGGCCACAGCCTGTAACACCGATTCGATGCACTGACGATATGAAAGCCACACTCGGGTTTTAGAACTTCTTATTGGTCGGCCATCTTTAAACCAAATAATTTACCTGATTAGGACTCTTCGTCCCCAGAGGGACCCGAGTCCCCGCAGTGTTGCTGTGTAAACACATTTACGTCCCCACAGCATGACTAATACAAGCGCACGCCCACACTCTCCTTCCCTTAAATGACATTTGTTTGTGTCTCCTCACAACGGCACACACACAGACCTCAGTCCATTACCTCACACACACAAACACACACACACACACACACACACACACGCACACACACACGCACACACACACACACACACACACACACACACACACTGTGTGTTTTGCTGGTTGTTGGGGTTTCCTGGTCCCCTGTGTGCTGCTGTTTGAAAGCTGCAGGCGGAGTCTGGCTGAATGATGCCGGCTCTCCGAGGTCGACGGCGTGTTGTGAGTCACGTCTGTGGAAACAGAAGATGTGACTGTAAACTCTAAATATACACTTCACAGCAGATCACAGAGCGTGACGCCGCCTCATAAGAACACAAGTTAAATATAAGTGAACGAGGTGGCATCAAAGAGTTCGGCTACTAAACGATGTGACCTCTGGTGCTGTGTGATGTCATTGTGGGCGGAGCTGTGGATTGTAGCTCAGCTTCAGCAGGGAGGGGTGGGGCTTCAGGTGAGTGGATGAATACACCTGCAGTGACCTCGGGTTAATAAAAACTGAAGTTTAATGAACCTCTGCAAAGATGGCCGCCACCCCGACCCCGTCTCCACGGTCAAAACTACGACACCAAAACCTGAACGCAGACAAACAGAGGTCAGAGGTCAGAGCATCTTTACAAAGTGAGAGATGCAGACTAAACAACACTTTTAAGCCTTTTGCAGTTTTGCGGGGACTTTAGCGCCTCAGACTCTCACAGTTATCTCTGCTCTGTGTACGATGCCAGCGTCATAATGGAAAGAGTCACTCAGGAAAAACTATTTACTGTTTAATTCATTTCACTCTAATCAATAAATAGACAAGAGAAAGTGTAACAAGGACGTCCAGGCAAGATTTAAGACATGACCAGCAGCTGATTCAGTGTTTGCTGAGCTTCACCTGAGCTGAGCTTCACGTGGAGCATCGTCAGGTGATCAGAGCTGCCTGTGGCAACAAATCAGGATGAGACCGTCTGTGTGTTCACTGGGATGTCCTGAGGTGTGTGAGGGAAAACACTCAGAGGAAACCATCTGAACTGCAGCATGTAGGGAAGAAGTTTCCTACAAGAACTGGTTCCCAGCAGGTCGATAAGTTGGAATTGTTAGTTTGCTTGCCTACACTTGGGCTACAATCAGCTGATTGTAGTTTGTGTCAGGAGAGGACACAAACTACAATCTACAGCCTTTTCAGATTATTTTACAAAAGGGCGAGAGCGCAGTGGTAAAGTTCATCTAGCACAGAAACAACCACAGTAGGCGGCTAACGCAAGCATCTGCACAGACAGCAGCCAGAGCCTGAACTTCAACAGGTAACAAACTGATGCTCAGTCAGGCTGCAGCCTCATTTCTACCTGTTCCTGTTTATGCAGTAGAATCACCATGACGACCAGTTTAAAGCCTCTTTGTGTTGGTTGTGTTCAAAGCTAAATACTCAGAGAAAGCTCACATGTGTCCTCATTAGGATCTGTGCTGTGGGGCTGTAGCCTCAGGTTTATGTTGCTAAATGGTGATTATGAGACAGATGATTGTACAGAGTCACATGAAGGTAATGTAATGAGTAGTGCATGAACCCTTTTAAGAAAAGGGTTCTGTATAATATGTGTAAAACATTACTTTTTTATAGTGTTGACTCCAACACTGGTCACACCACAGACAGGACTCTGGACACCACCTGTAACACCTGCTGCAGGTGTTCAGGCCGCTCTCTGTGTTTATGCTCCGATGAGTCGTGTCTTTCCTCTCAGCTTGTTCCCACTCACTGTTTTCAGTTCAGAGTGCAGAGCAAACACTCAGGCTCTCAGCGGCTTTAATAAGTCACATGTCAGTGGAGGGTGACCTCTGACCTCTGTCCTCGTGGATCGCAGCTTCAGCACAGGCTGCATTTTTGCCTCTGCGTGAGGAAGCGAGTTCCCGCCGCGCCTCCTCCTCGTGCACGGCAACATGCTCGACCCCGAACGCTGTTCATCCTCTGAAGAGTCAGGTTTAATTTTAGCATGTGTGTGAGTCTGAGAGTGGAGCCCAAACCTGAGGGAACGAGGGGTCACCATGGTAACTGTATTTTAAAGCGACGATACTTAATGTTATATCTCTGTGTCATCAGTGCAAACGATGGCAGCAAGAACCAGTTTGAAACAGCTCAGAACAGCAAACTTCAGATCAATCTAGTGACTCTGAGGGAGAGGTCAGAGGTCAAACAGGACATGATGTTTTAAACACGCCACACGTCCAGTTTCACAGGAAAAGAAACGATGACTCGTGACTCTCGTGTACGTCCTTTAAACTTTAATGGTGAAGCAGAAAAACAAAAAATACTATAAAATAAATTAGATTAGAAAAATGCCACAAGCACATTTGATTTGTACAACAAAGCAATGCAACATACTGGAATCTGATTTCCATATATACAGAATAAAAAATAGACTTTTTATTCTTTGTCCACTTTGTTCAGTGTCAGTATTTTTTTTTCATTTCAATATAAACAAAATCTGAACAAATAACAACCACGTTTTGTTTGTTTTTTTATTTTTTGCTTGTTTTTGAGTTTTTTTCTGCACTGACGTTTTGTTTGTGTCCATGTACACAGGACCACCTCCGAGGTCGTCCCACAGTCCAGAAGAACAAGAGGAGGCTCCGCCCTCCTCCATGAAACCATCATAACAACAAAAAAATCCAAAAAGTAAAAACATGTAACTTCATCAAAAAGGCGACAAACACTCCAAAACTTTTGGCGAACAAATCGACAATACTGATAGAAACACACACGACACAGAAACAGCCGGAATCTGATTGGACGGCGTTTTCTCCCAAATTTACGGCTGTCTTTTCTTTTTTCAGTTCAGAACAATGAAGAGTAAAGCATTGTGGGAAGTGGAGTTCTTGATGTGCAGAGAGCGAGAGGATGAAACAACAGCAGAGAAACTAAAAACATGAAAACATCGATCGTCTGTCAGGACAAAATAACTGCAGGAATCATTTTCTGTGTTTTTCTGTGAAATCCTTTTGAATCAGATCATAAATTCATTTCTTTTCATTTAAAAACAAACAGATACACAAACTCGACTCTTTGGTCTCCTAAAGCAAACTAAGGCATTAAATATCAACTTTAACAGGTTTAATTTCACCATCAAAATTGAATTTTCACCAAATCAACTGAATTTTATGATTCATGTATCCAAAGTGCCATGTTAACAACATTTTATATGATTAATGCTGCGTTTATGCAGCGATTTGTCTCATAGAAGAAAAACTTCAAGGATCTTTGTAATAAAATTTCACCCGATTTTAACTAAAAATTGTTTTAATTTTAGCCCCTGTGTGGAAAAATCCCATGAAACTCCCAACGCAACTTTAATAAAGACATAAAGGCCAATTTGTTTAGGAGTTCTTTGAGAAAGATGAGATATCAATACTAATGCTGTAAACATTCACCACAGACAAAGACGTGAACGTGGATTGCAGAGGTTCGATAGGCGGGTTAGCTGTAGGCTAGCTATCACAGAGAACTTTAGCTCGCCTGTTTTACAAATGCAGGAAGTGGATCCCAGAAAAGTGTGTGACCAGCACGTTTTCTAAGTGCTTCACTTTAGCAGAAGTCCTCGGAGCTTCTGACCGGACAGACCGGAGGTTCCTCGTGTGATTAGCTCATGTAAGTACTTAGCTCCATATAAACATATTAATCTGTACATGCTAACTGGTTGGCTAGCACAGCTATATAGCAACAGACACGTGCAGATTTATCCAATCAGAAGCCTCCACAGCTGACCTGCCATGACCCATAGTTCGTCGGATGGCCGCCAAGTGCCAGAAAGCTGCCGGTGAGTGTAGAACATCGTTTTCTGGAGACATCTATTGTGTATCTACTGTTAGCAAACGTTTGCATTAGTAATCTTTTATGAATATAGAACCGTTCTGCTTTTCCTGATTTCCTGTCATGAAGCTCGTGTTCATGTAAAAAATGTAGAAACTGTTTTTTCTACACGTCAGTCTGGATGATGTCGTAGAGATGGATGAACATGTTCACCCAAATGTTTCTATTTGTGAGCCAATCAGAAGAGAAGTTGAACTGAAGGGGCTGGAGTTAAAGGTTTCAAAGCAGGTGAGCTGAATGTTTGAAATCCAACATCTGTGAGTGCAGACGGCTGATGAGTGAATTACTGTGTCATCATAAAGTTATGATTAGTCAATAAACCTCACTGTTGCTGTGAGTACAGAGAGCTGGACGTGGGCAGCAGCTCACTGAGAAGCAGTGACAGAAACAAACAGAAGGGGATGCAGCATTTCTGCTAGACTTTTATTGTGAAACAGCATCAAGACCAACATCCTGAAATCAAACGTACATTCTAACGCGAGCCCTCCACCTGTCCACATGCTTTTGGCAAAATCAGGATTCTCTGGCAGTGAGCATTAGACGCCAGCTCCAGGCCTCAGCAACAGGAAGTGACACAACTGATGACACGGTCAAGTATTTTGTCAAGACTAGTGGGGCTCAAACCTGTGACCTCCCTCCGGTCTGTCCTCTCTGTCTGTGGCTAATCTGAACACGAGTGTCGCTATAGTGCAAAAAATAAACACGTTTGAAACGCTTCTTTTAAAAAAGAGACATGATAACACAATATATTATTAACAACAATAATAATATTAATATACTTACTGACAATAATAATTATAACATAAAGAAGTGTTTGGTTCCAGCAGCCGAGCCAACTTGTTTCTTTCAAGTATCTCTCAACACACACACATACACACACACACAGACACACTGACACACACACACACACTGACACACACACACTGACACACACACACACACACACACACACACACACTGACACACACACACACACACACTGACACACACACACTGACACACACACACACATCACAAACGTATACTTCTAAATAAAGTACAAGAGTCTTCTTCTGTCTTCCTCCAACATTTTGAGAAAGTAAACATTTGGGGAGCCGACAAACGGAGACAAATAAAACACAATAAGGTCTGAATACGTGAAACAAGTTGCATAGTTTTGAGATTTTTTTCTTCTTTTGTTGTTTGCATTTTTTTCAGGCACCTCGTCTCTCCGAAGTCGGTTCAGCGGTGCTTGAACGTCTCAGCCACATAAATAAGCCTCGCTCCTCCGTTTGTAACAAAAATATATTAGAGATTTTTTTTCTTCTCTTTTTTCTGAAAGTGCCGTGGAGACTCTCTGAGTTCTGCTGGACGAGTCTGGAGCAGAGTTTTTACCCCAGAGGGCGACCTCGAGGGACGGACGGAGGCGAAGGATGAAAAGCAGTCAGTAAAAGTGACGTGATGATCCTAGAGTCAGCTTCCTCTCCTCCCTCTCTGGGTTCAGAGGTGCTCCTCCTCCTCCTCTCCTGCTCAGGTTTGCATCTACGAGCAGCCGCACTCCTCCACGATCATGTTCTGGACGTCCTTCTTGATGATCTTCTGCTCCTCGTTGTAGTACAGCATGGACATGGCTCGTAGGCGGGTGGGCACACAGCACGACTTCACGTTCTGGAAGGGGCTGTAGCCTCTCATGCGGTAGTGGCTGATGACAGTGGAGTGGAAGGACAGCGTGGACCCGGTGATGCTCGCCACGTGGGAGGGGCATTCCCCCTCGCAATAGTTGGCGTGATAACCGCGTGGAGCGATTATCCAGTCGTTCCACCCAATGTCTTTGAAGTCGACGTAGAACTGCCGTTTGCAGCAGACACGCACCTTCCCGTCACACTCCAGCCCGCGCTTCCTGCGCCGCTGCGAGTCACTGCCGTCTCCCTGACGGACCACGGCCATGAGGAAGGGCCGGTGGGACTGCTCCCGCTGGTTGTTGCGCTGCGACGTCTCAGCGCTGCCCGAGACCAGAACGATGGTGGCGCCGGTGTCGGCGCAGAGCGGGCAGGACACCCTGAGGCTCAGTGTCGTGCTTGTGGAGCTCTGCAGCAGGGCCTGCACGGCCGCCGACACCGGGAAGGTGTGCCAGCCGCTGCGGCGGGTGTCCACCGTCTTCTCTGACAGGAGGGTGTCGTCCTGCGGCACAGACAGATGTCCGCCGGACGGGTGGTGCTGCTGGAAGAGGCGGATGGTGACTTTGGCTCGGCTGCGGTTGGTCTTGGCTAAACGGAGGAAGAGCCAGACGTTGGCCTGCTCCACCAGAGACAGATCGCCGCCGTCTTTGGAGAGGACGAAGTTCACCGTGCCCGGAACCTCACCTGAGACGGAGACAGATGGAGACGGACGGTTAGAAAGACTGTCATACCACCTACATTCAAACAGACCAACCCATCCATCTACCCCAACCTCAGTCACCTCAGTCATGTGACTTATGGTTTACAGTCACTTTGACCAGCAGAGGGCGCGCTGACCTTTTGGACTGTTTCACTCACACAGCCGTGAACCCGTCCTAATTGTAGCATGCACACATTTTACAACACGTCAGCAGGGACACACACACACACACACACACACACTGAGGACTGTGTGAGACACATGTGAGCTACACACAGCTGATTGGACTCTTCCTGCTGACTCGGCAGCAGCGGTCGGAGGTTTTGGAGTCAGGCAGCGTTTAAAGCAGCTAATGGTTCCCACCAGGAGCTCGGTGTCATACCGCAGCCCGGGACGAGCGGATTTACTGCAGCGTGTCTGAAAACAAACGAAGCGTTTCCCTCTGCAGGTCACAGCCAGCCAAGCTGTTTGAACAGGAAGTCAAATATTGCATTTTCACGCAGCAGCTGCTGGCTTCCTGAGCAGATAGTTTTCTATGTAGGCGATCGCAGAGTGGGGACGTTTACTGGCTGAATCATTTAAGGCTTCAGCAGCACCCTGGAGGAAGCTCCCATTTTATTTTGATAGCAGACTTTGAGCAAAAAAAAGAAAACAGTCGTGAAAGTCAGTTTACAATCATGTGAAGGAAAGAAAAGGATACACACACACACACACACACGCACACACACACACACACACACACACATTAAAGTTCTCACAATCTCTGCAGGGAATAGCTGAATTCCTGCACACACACAAAACCTCCTCCAGCATGCAAACACTTACACACACACACTGTATCTCGTATCTCCTAGAAGCCTCCACACCAACAGCACCAGTTACGCCGGTGTTGCATAAGCTCCTCACATCACCTTTCCCGCTCTCTCCCTGATGTCTGTCGCTCGTGGGCGTCCGTGCAGAAAGTCAAAGTCACGATTTGGGAGTTTCTGAATGTCAGCTGATGGACGGTGTGACTGGGCGGCTCGTGTGCGTATGCGGAGGCGAGCGAGTCCATTAACACAGTTCAAGCGACAATTCGGAGGCGATTGTCTCGCTTGCATCATCGTCGGCACTTCGCGAAGATAAGGAAATAAAAGTTCATTCATTGTTTCTTAGAATAGCTTCTGCAGCCTTCAAACAAGCACAGAGATCCTGTGAGAGCGTAAGGGACCAATCTGGCAGCGTGGTGCTGAAGCCAAGCACGGCTTCTGTGGGTTTCTGTGGGTACTCGAGCAGAACCACGCTGGCGTGGCGTCCATGCAGCTGAGCGCAGCCATGTTTTCACTCATGATGCTGAAAACAGATAAAGAAGCAGCTTTGTTGACCTCTTATTCGATTTAAAGGAGCAGTTCAACTCAGACATGCTGCTTCTGCCCGGCTGTGGTGATGTCAGGTGTTTTGAGGGTATCAGCTGCAGGTTTCTGCTTCTTTGTTAGTTTTCTCTAGAAAACACAAGCTCATAAAAGTCCACAGTAGCTGCATGTTTGCAGCTTTAGGCCGGAGCCAATCAGAGCTGCTCAGTGACGGCCAAGCTGCGGACAGACGCTCGTTCACATCTGCGTGCAGAAGCGATGGGAAACGCGCCGCTCGTCCTTGATCTCATTCTGTGAGCTGTAAAATCAACTGTCATAAAAAGCATGAAGTTTTCTTATCACGAGCCCAGAAGCAGCCAAAACATTCCTGCACTGTAATTTCTCAGAGAAAGCTGCAACATGTGTGAGCCTGAGAGATAAACAAGTATCTGGACTGTAACTGAATGCTTTCTTTGCTACAGCGCACAGGGTTAAACCCGGCTGTAGGTCATGTGACCGTGTGGTCAGATGTGTGGATGCTAAAGACGACAGTATGGAAGACTTCTGCACCGTTTCCCTAAAACTGAAAGAAAAGTGAATGGAGTTTGGTTGGGCAGCGACTTTGAGCTGTTCCGTCTATTTTCTCATGAACTAATGTAAGAAAAGAATCTGCCACACGCGTCACATGATCGGGTGGGTGGGTTTGAGGCTGGTCCAGATGCAGATCCGAAGCATTGTTGCCATTAAATGGGAAAAATGTGAGGAATGTGCAGCTTCTGTGGATTTTGGAAAGCTTTTACTGTCAGAACGGAAAAAAGGAAAAAGACCAAAAGAAGCGTTGACACAAAGTTGGACACGTTGGTCTGAAGCATCACTGCGAGCTGCTGCAGATCCAAAGAAGAGCGACAGGTGAGAGCAGGTGGACGAGCGACAGGTGGAGCAGCAGAGGAGGCGAGAAAGGAGACGCTCGTTTACACTCTGCGACCTCTGCGAGCCTTCCCCTCGCAGCTCATCACTCTGCTGCCTGCTAATCCCCTCCATCTACACGAGCCCATCGAGGACACACACACACACACACACACACACACACACACACACACAGTTAAGTTCAGTGTTTTCCTTTGATTTACTTAAAGTCTTATCAGAATACAGATAAAGGTGGAGTCAGAAGACGCCAGAAATAGCTTCTATTTTATTTACGAAACTCAATTAAAGTCAACAACATCGTTTAAACCATTAAACACCAATTTAGACCCATTTAGGCCCAATTTAGATCCTGACAGACTGATTCTAGAAACACTTTTACATCATATTCACCCAGCAGCTCGTTCAACACCCACTGCAAACCAAATACGAAGCTCAAACCATCAAATGTCGTCTTCAGATTCACAAACACCATCTCATACCTAACTCTAACCATCAAACACGGAGCCTGGAGCTTTAATAACCATTTTACACCAACGTTACACCACACACTGCCCACCAATGCAGGCGGGCTGCTGCTGTGGCTGCTCGCTCTCTTGCTTCTTAGGGTTTGGGTCGGGGGTAGAGCTGTGTTTGGGTTTAACTCTGTTCACCTCTGACGGTTCAGCAGGAATCTGACAGTCAGGAACGATAAACTGACCTCTGAGTCCAGCAGCGTTCCCTCCGCTCCATCGGCGCGGCGTGGAGATTATTATGACTGTGACTTGATTTATCAGACCAAGCTAAACAGACTTCCTGCCAACACGCAGCACAAACACGGTTTGGTATGTTGTTAAAAGGACGGCTGGTTTATTATAAATCTTATTAAATCCTCTCTAATCCCCTCTGTCACCCACACGGGGGAGAGCTGACCAGTGTTATTGTGTTATTGGACACCTGAAGGTCAAAGGTCACACTTCATGACGGCATTTATCTGTGTTACTGAAACCACAAACACAAACTCCAAACCTAATCCCATCACAAAAACACTCAGGTCAGCACTCAGCTTAGCAGCGCCACAAAAGGAAAAAACGCCGCTCGGAGCGCCGCTCGGAGACCTGCTGTGAGGGAACAGCCATCGGAGTTTGAGCTCCACTTTGTCACACTCACACATATTCATGTGCTACAGGTACAAGTCAGGAGCCAGCAGGTGGGATTAAAGAGGGCGTTGGCCTTCAGAGGAGGCGGGGCCTAACCTAAACCACTAAAGCTGGATTTGACCGTTGACACGTGTGAGTGAACACACCCTCCTTCATCATATCATCCTCTGTTCCCCATGTTTACTCACACACACACACACACACACACACACACAGTACCCATGTTTGGACAGATGGGTAGTGAGTGTGTGTGTGTGTCTGTGTGTGTGTGTGTGTGTGTGTGTGTGTGTGCGCCCTGAGCCCTGAGGATGAGCTGGTGGTGTGATCTACACGGTGAAACCTGCCGAGTCACAGCTCCTCCTGTGAGGAGCAGGAACACCTGACAGCACCTCAGTCCATCCTGTGCGTCCATATTTCACTAAAATCATGGATCTCTGCTGTTTCTCAGAGGCTCAGCAGATCAGGGTTCCTCCTCTGAGGAGCGAGAACATGAAAACTCCGACCTGCAGCTGCTGGACTAAAGTCCAGAAGTTGTGACTCAGCGCCTGTGGTCAGCAGTAACCAAACAACCCATCTCACTACCAAACCAAACAGCTGACAGCCGTTTCCCAGAATCCTCAGCTCAGATAAACTGTAGTTTAGTATCATTCAAGCACTAAATGTGTATTAATCCGCCGCTGAAAAAAGTCCCTAAAACAGCCAGTGCTGTGTTTGTCTCTGCAGCAAGTGAGACGTCTGTCATGTGAGAAGAAGCTTGGTTGGTGTTCGTCTTACGTCTGGAGTAGTGTTTGTCCTGACCGCCGCCCAGCCGCCCTTTCTTCTGTCCTACAGTTTACATTAGGAGGGCGTGGCTGGCCCCGGTGTTTACCTGCGCAGGTTAAATATGTTAAGCATGCGGAGAAAGGCTTTAAAGGAGCTGCTCAGCCTGGAAAAAGTCTGGATTAAAGAGCTGCAGTTTCACATGTTTGTGCTTTGAAATTAGAAGCTGAGAAATGAAAAAGGAAAAAACCTCCGATAAAGAGGAAATCGTCATGTGACCAGAAAGAAGAGCAAAGTTACAGCTCTCCGTCGTCAATAACTCGCTTCAACACAATGATTCAAACTAATTCAGACTGGAGGTCACATGATTACAACGCTGCTGAGCCGTCACAGTGACGTCGGCAAACCCAACAAAACGGCGAGGAGGCGTGAACGAGTTCACCAGCAGGCTCAGCGCCGGCTGGAGGGGCAAACGAGAGTGTTTAATAACCAATCACAGCTCAGATCTGTGTTCAATAACCAATCACAGCTCAGATCTGTGTTCAATAACCAATCACAGCTCAGATCTGTGTTCAATAACCAATCACAGCTCAGATCTGTGTTCAATAACCAATCACATCTGTGGTCACGCTGCACGCAAAGACACAATCAGAGGTCACATGACAGAAACACTGTGATTGTTCAGTCACAGTAACGTGGACGGTGTGAAAACCTAACTTTTACTCATCCAATGGTGTCACGTGCTGCTGGCGTGACAGTGATGTGCACATGCACGCAGGACGTGGACGCCGAGGCCTCCAAAGGCACCATCTCGAGGCTGAACAGGTGGAGACGTCACAACGCGCTGCACTCAGAGTCATTCAGTAAAAGAACGTCAGTTAGCTTCAGGTAAAGATGGGTATGAAGAAAAGTGCAGCTTTAATCCCCTGACCTCACATGATGAAAGTGGGCGTGGCTCCAGCAGCAGCAGAGCGGGCACTAGCCATGGCGCTCCTGAACGCTGAGCTTTGGCAAAGCTACAGAGTTTAACCTGAGATTGAGAACAGGCTGCAAACACAGATGTCACACACCTGAAAGCGTCTCTGTGGTCTGGATTAAATACTCAGACTTTGATAATAAAGCAGGAAGCTCTCTGGTGACAATAACCCGACTGAGAATCTCTAAACATCGGTAAAAAACCAAACCCTGCGAGCAGCTGGCGTCGCTGAGTGTCCTGCTTCTGATTCGTCTGTTTCTGAGCGTCTAAACAAAGTCTGTGAACATCTGATCCTGGTTTCTCGAGGCTTTGATGGAACTCAGGTGTTTACAGGAAGTGGCAAGCAGGCAATTTACAGGACGCCCGTTTCACCAGCTAAAGGTTAAAGTTCACCACATCAGCACTGATCCTCTGCGTGGGAGGAGCTAAGGAGCTGGACTCGTTGCGTTTGTTTCCATCCAGTAGTCGCGTGTCGTGCTTTTATTCTCACTTGGAGGGACAATAAAGTGAAATGAAAGCAGCAGAGAAGTTTCAGATGTGGCTCTCGGAGCTGCGACGGCTCCGCTTGGATCGGTAATTTGCTAAAACTGTCGCATCACGTGCGCCGGCTCTTAGTACCAAATAAAAGAGGGCTGTAAAATGATTCCAGCAGTTTCAAACATGAAGACAATAAAACCCCCGAGAGGCCGTCCCAGCGTTGAACCAGCCAACACTCATACTTCTGTTGTTTTAACAAAGTGCTTTTGTGGCCTGTTTCTCATTTTCAGCCCTCGTCTGAAGCACATTTCTCTCCGGGGAACGTAAAAATTTGAGCTAATTTCAAGTCGCAGTGCTGTCCTGTGGCTGAGCCTGCCTGTCAGTCTGGGTTCCCAGGCCAGTTTATTTATACCAAGAGCAGATAAGCAGCCCGGTCTGACAGACAAACGCCAGCGAGACTCTAGCACGGCGCTACTTAGAGAAAACGCCGCCGTCTGACGTGACCGTCAACTGCAACACCAACATGCAGACAGCTTCAAAGCCGCCAGAGTCCCGCTGCTTCTTCTCAGCTCTAACGTCATCCACCATCAGACGTGCAGATGGATGCACAGCAGCTGGGCGTGTCCGTGTGAAAACATCGATCCAAACCTTTCATTTCAGAGGAACATTGGAGCAGGACGAATCTGCTCAGTGTCAGCTGACAGGTCGCACACAGACGACCTTTAAAGATGTCGTTACTCGGACGTTACTGAGCTTTAACCAACAGAAATCTGTGTGCCTTCAAAGGTCAAAGGTGAGTTATCCTGGTGTCTTCAACATAAAGTTCATTAATGCTGAGTGCAGATTCAGCTGATGCTCTCAGTTTCCACACGGGATAAATTGACAGCTCAAACTTTTCCTGGACTCGAGCAGCAAAAGACGAATTAAACCAGTCACGCAGAAGAAGCGGCAGCTGGTTTTTATCTGCCTGTCTCTTTATCTCTGCAGGAAAAGTCTTATCTCAACTGTTAAGGTAACAATTTCCCTTTAACGTCACAACACATGAACAACATTTAAGAGCGCTCCAGCTCTGAGCCACACTGGGAGCCTCCCAGTGCCGCCAGTCTCACTCTGAGCCTCTGATGTGGTAAATATAAACCCGATTGTTTCTCTGTGCGGTTCATCCGGGGACAAATGCCGAGGCTCACACAGATTCCTCCTCTCTTTCCCACTCATTCCTCCCCCGGTCCTCCTTCTCTGCCTAAACTCTCCGATTCCTCCCAACGGAGCCACACAGCAGAGAGAGGACAACGAGGAGAGGTCTCACTCTCATGCTTTACTCACTGTCTTCTAAACACAGCCACACCTGGGATCAGAGACCCAGAATAAACACAGCCTATGCTGGAAACCAGTCAGCTGATCTGCTCACTTCAAATCTAGTGGCCAGTTTTCGGGGTTTCCAAGATCTAAAGCACATATCTGGACTAGTTCTTCCTTTTCTGACCACTTATGAAAGTCTATGAAGGCAGAGCTGTAATTTCAGTGGCTTTGCTTTTGTTTAGCAAACAAAGTCGACCAGAACCTGGACAACAAGAAGGAACCAGACAGTCTTTGGTAACTGAAAGTTTACAGACCATCAACATGCATGTGGTGGTTCAGTAGAACTAGAATATCTGCAAGTGAGCTGGAGGTCTAACAGGGTTAACTTCCAAAAACTGATTAAGGCACCAGAGGTGGGTCAATGGCTGGTCTATGATTACTCTATAGCTGGTCTGTAGCAGGTCTGTAGCTGGTCTATGGTTACTCTATAGCTGGTCTGTAGCTGGTCTATGATTACTCTATAGCTGGTCTGTAGCAGGTCTGTAGCTGGTCGACGATTACTCTATAGCTGGTCTGTAGCTGGTCTATGGTTACTCTATAGCTGGTCTGTAGCTGGTGTGTAGCTGGTCTATGGTTACTCTATAGCTGGTCTGTAGCTGGTCTGTAGCTGGTGTATGGTTACTCTATAGCTGATCTCTAGCTGGTCTATGGTTACTCTATAGCTGGTCTGTAGCTGGTCTGTAGCTGGTCTATGGTTACTCTATAGCTGGTCTGTAGCTGGTCTGTAGCCAGTCTGTGGTTACTCTATAGCTGGTCTGTAGCTGGTCTGTAGCTGGTCTGTGGTTACTCTATAGCTGGTCTGTAGCTGGTCTATGATTACTCTATAGCTGATCTGTAGCTGGTCTATGATTACTCTATAGATGGTCTGTAGCAGGTCTGTAGCTGGTCTATGGTTACTCTATAGCTGGTCTGTAGCTGGTCTGTAGCTGATCTGTAGCTGGTCTGTAGCTGGTCTACGGTTACTCTATAGCTGGTCTGTAGCTGGTCTGTAGCTGGTCTGTAGCTGGTCTATGATTACTCTATAGCTGGTCTATGGTTCCTCTATAGCTGGTCTGTAGCTGGTCTATGGTTACTCTATAGCTGGTCTGTAGCTGGTCTGTAGCTGGTCTATGGTTACTCTATAGCTGGTCTGTAGCTGGTCTGTAGCTGGTCTATGATTACTCTATAGCTGGTCTGTAGCTGGTCTGTAGCTGGTCTATGGTTACTCTATAGCTGGTCTGTAGCAGGTCTGTAGCTGGTCTATGGTTACTCTATAGCTGGTCTGTAGCTGGTCTATGATTACTCTATAGCTGGTCTGTAGCAGGTCTGTAGCTGGTCGACGATTACTCTATAGCTGGTCTGTAGCTGGTCTATGGTTACTCTATAGCTGGTCTGTAGCTGGTGTGTAGCTGGTCTATGGTTACTCTATAGCTGGTCTGTAGCTGGTCTGTAGCTGATGTATGGTTACTCTATAGCTGATCTCTAGCTGGTCTATGGTTACTCTATAGCTGGTCTGTAGCAGGTCTGTAGCTGGTCTATGGTTACTCTATAGCTGGTCTGTAGCTGGTCTATGATTACTCTATAGCTGGTCTGTAGCAGGTCTGTAGCTGGTCGACGATTACTCTATAGCTGGTCTGTAGCTGGTGTCTAGCTGGTCTATGGTTACTCTATAGCTGGTCTGTAGCTGGTCTGTAGCTGGTGTATGGTTACTCTATAGCTGATCTCTAGCTGGTCTATGGTTACTCTATAGCTGGTCTGTAGCTGGTCTATGGTTACTCTATAGCTGGTCTGTAGCTGGTCTGTAGCCGGTCTGTGGTTACTCTATAGCTGGTCTGTAGCAGGTCTGTAGCTGGTCTGTGGTTACTCTATAGCTGGTCTGTAGCTGGTCTATGATTACTCTATAGCTGATCTGTAGCTGGTCTATGATTACTCTATAGATGGTCTGTAGCAGGTCTGTAGCTGGTCTATGGTTACTCTATAGCTGGTCTGTAGCTGGTCTGTAGCTGGTCTGTAGCTGATCTGTAGCTGGTCTGTAGCTGGTCTATGGTTCCTCTATAGCTGATCTGTAGCTGGTCTGTAGCTGGTCTATGGTTCCTCTATAGCTGATCTGTAGCTGGTCTGTAGCTGATCTGTAGCTGGTCTGTAGCTGGTCTATGATTACTCTATAGCTGATCTGTAGCTGGTCTATGATTACTCTATAGATGGCCTGTAGCAGGTCTGTAGCTGGTCTATGGTTACTCTATAGCTGATCTGTAGCTGGTCTGTAGCTGATCTGTAGCTGGTCTGTAGCTGGTCTATGATTACTCTATAGCTGATCTGTAGCTGGTCTATGATTACTCTATAGATGGCCTGTAGCAGGTCTGTAGCTGGTCTATGGTTACTCTATAGCTGGTCTGTAGCTGGTCTGTAGCTGGTCTGTAGCTGATCTGTAGCTGGTCTATGGTTACTCTCAGTGTTGGGAAGGTTACTTTTAAAATGTATTCCATTACAGAATACTGAATACATGCCCCAAAATGTATTCTGTAACGTATTCCGTTACGTTACTCAATGAGAGTAACGTATTCTGAATACTTTGGATTACTTAATATATTATCGTGCTGTTTACAACTACATGAATGTCCTATTGCTGTGATTTATTACTGTTACTGAAGGTCCGCGGCTCCGAACCGTAGTAAAGGGACCTCTGGCTAATACGGTGTGTTCCCTGTCGGGCTGGTAGCCGAAAACTAGCTTTACTTTGTTGTCTGGGTCAACTTTGCTTGCAGGAGACAGAGAGAGGCGTTGAAAGGCTGCTCCAACGGAACTTATTTTTTCCGGAGGAAAACACGAACACAGTGTACAGTTGAGTCTTAATAGCTTACTTACAGCTGGGCTCGTCAGGCACTCTTCTTGGCTGCAGTGGTTATTATTATATTTACATGCTTCCAGCTCCCGTTTTTGCTCCGTGACAGCTCGGACTTCCTTTCTCTCCCTCCCTCGCTCACAGACACATAACGTGTATGGCAGTCCATTCTCGCTGCAGCACGGACTACACTGCCCATCAGGCTACATTCTTAAGTTTAGGGCCATGCCTGTAGCATTCTGCCTTTTAGCTTAGCACAACAACAACAACAAAAAGGCGCTCTCTCACCCAGGAAACACGCAGAGAGAGAGCGTCACCCTGTAACCATGGCAACCGTAACGCTGCCGCCTAGAACAACAGAACGTAGCTGTCAAACAAACCCAAACAGTCCTGACCCGCGACAATATGAAACAGGGAAGTACCGCCGTGTAATCCATTTATTTCAACAAAGTAACTGTATTCTGAATACCACCTTTTTAAACGGTAACTGTAACGGAATACAGTTACTCATATTTTGTATTCTGAATACGTAACAGCGGTACATGTATTCCGTTACTCCCCAACACTGGTTACTCTATAGCTGGTCTATAGCTGGTCTGTAGCTGGTCTATGATTACTCTGTAGCTGGTCTGTAGCTGGTCTGTGGTTATTCTATAGCTGGTCTGTAGCTGGTCTGTGGTTACTCTATAGCTGGTCTATAGCTGGTCTGTAGCTGGTCTGTGGTTATTCTATAGCTGGTCTGTAGCTGGTCTGTAGCTGGTCTGTGGTTATTCTATAGCTGGTCTATAGCTGGTCTGTAGCTGGTCTGTGGTTACTCTATAGCTGGTCTATAGCTGGTCTGTAGCTGGTCTATGATTACTCTATAGCTGGTCTGTAGCAGGTCTGTAGCTGGTCTATGGTTACTCTATAGCTGGTCTGTAGCTGGTCTATGGTTACTCGATAGCTGGTCTGTAGCTGATCTGTAGCTGGTCTGTAGCTGGTCTATGATTACTCTATAGCTGGTCTGTAGCTGGTCTATGGTTACTCTATAGCTGGTCTGTAGCTGGTCTGTGGTTACTCTATAGCTGGTCTGTAGCTGGTCTATAGCTGGTCTGTGGTTACTCTATAGCTGGTCTGTAGCTGGTCTGTGATTACTCTATAGCTGGTCTGTAGCTGGTCTGTAGCTGGTCTGTGGTTACTCTATAGCTGGTCTGTAGCTGGTCTGTGATTACTCTATAGCTGGTCTGTAGCTGGTCTATGATTACTCTATAGCTGGTCTGTAGCAGGTCTGTAGCTGGTCTATGGTTACTCTATAGCTGGTCTGTAGCTGGTCTATGGTTACTCGATAGCTGGTCTGTAGCTGATCTGTAGCTGGTCTGTAGCTGGTCTATGATTACTCTATAGCTGGTCTGTAGCTGGTCTATGGTTACTCTATAGCTGGTCTGTAGCTGGTCTGTGGTTACTCTATAGCTGGTCTGTAGCTGGTCTATAGCTGGTCTGTGGTTACTCTATAGCTGGTCTGTAGCTGGTCTGTGATTACTCTATAGCTGGTCTGTAGCTGGTCTGTAGCTGGTCTGTGGTTACTCTATAGCTGGTCTGTAGCTGGTCTGTGATTACTCTATAGCTGGTCTGTAGCTGGTCTGTGGTTACTCTATAGCTGGTCTGTAGCTGGTCTGTGGTTACTCTATAGCTGGTCTATGATTGGTCTATGGTTGATTAATGGTTGAGATCAGGGCTGAGTTTCTTTAGTCTGATACTGAAGATCAGAGCGTGTCACCTGTTTGGTGTCACAGTTGAGAGGTTTTCCATGTTGGTGTCCCTGAAGTCCTCACCCTAACCATCCACCAGCTCAACGCTGGCCTTGTGGATGGTGGGAAGTTGATGGTTTTTGATCAATAATTGTGGATACGGGTCTGGAGCATCTTCTGGGTCTCTTCACTCAAACGAGTGTCTTTGCACGGCTGGTCTGGACCTGTTTACTACGGAGTGATTCATCTCTACAGACACACAGCATCTCAGTCACACATCAAAGCAGCCAAAGATGAGGCGACAATGGCCTCAGACCAGCAGCGGCCTCGTGGCTGTAAACACGCCGTTAACACGCTAAAGCTGCGTCACGCTAAGACCTTGATGGACAGGGAGGAAAGATGAGGAGCAGAGGTGGAGAAGATGAAAAGATGGATTGAAAATAACACAAAGAATGGATAAACAGAGAAAAAGAAGAAGATGGAAAAAAAGAATTATTGCCAAGAAAAGATGAGAGAGAAGGAGCGAGATCAAACGAGGAGCAGCGGGAAGAGAAAAATGGGAGTGAGAGAAAGGAAAACAGAGAAAGGAAACACGCTAATTGTAGTTTATTTTCATATCTTACAGATGTTTTTGTCCTATCAGCCGCTTCTATTCACTGCTTCCTCTCAGTTGTTGCAGGTCACTGAACCTGAACCTGAGCTCATCTCACGGATGCTAGTTTGAATCCCCAGACAGAGGCGGCCTCCAGAATAGACCAACAATGACCGGTTTATTCTGTCTGCCACAGTGGTGAAGGCTAGATGGAGGTTAGAGGGGGCAGCAGAGAGCGAGAGGGGGAGGCGAAAGTGCATTGAGGAATGTCGCTAATGATGTGTTCAATTAAGTTCAATTAGCCTAATTGTCCTCTGTGTGTGGGGAGAAGAGGGGGGAAGATAAACAGAGCGGGCTTATGGAAGGAGAAGGCCGGACAGATGGATATTGTGTCTGAGCTGCTAAACGGAGGTTGACACTTGGTCTCCGCCAAGAATCCAGTCGTCCCTCTGCTTCTCTGCTTGCCATCTCCATCGGCCAAAATAATTACCGAGGTCCCTGAATGCCTCACTTAGTCCTGACAAAGCACAAGACTGGCAGGGTGAAAAGTATTCTCATGGCGGGTCAAGTAACATCTTAGAAAAACAACAAGGTTTTATCAGATCAGGGGGAAGTGTCTGCTAACGGTGTCCTCGAGGCTTAAAATAAGGTTCCACACACAAGACTGGAACAGTCATCCAAGGACTGGTACTGGACGGGCCCGAGTCAACCATGATGCTGGCTGTTTTATTTAACATGTACATGTTCCCAAAGTGAATTCTGGGAGTGTTTTCACTGGTGGTGGCTCCACAGACTCGAGTTTCACCCAAACTGCTCAGCGACCGCTAAGACGCTAAGACCGGTTGGAAAACCAGGCACATTTCATCATATGATAAGCCTCATCCTTTGTTTGGGCCAATATGGTGATGGCACAAAGTTCTGAGACTTCCTGTGCAAGAAAACACACACCCACAGTGTCCGTGGGAAAATAATGATGGAAGAACCAGTGTTATCACAGAGGGGGTGGAGGTGGGGGTGGATGGATGGGCGGGTCTCCTGCTTTGTTTTGATCCAAACTCTGAACTTTACCAAGTAAAAAGCTAAAACGTCAAACTTGAGCCACAGCGCCGCCACGTCAGGGCGAAGGGTATCGCACCGTTCCAACTTCACTATTAAAGTCAAGAAAACCCAAGCAGGTGATTAGGTAGAGGATCATCAGGGGGTCCTTTTGTCCCTCTTAGTGGGTTACTCCCACGGGGCTTAAACCTGGGACTCTCCACCATGTGACCCTAGAACTGAAGAAGCTTCTCAGATAAGAGGTGAAACGGCTTCAAGCAACTTACAGAAGTCCAGACGCTTTTCTTTCCAAGCTCCTTAGACTACGATGACCTGGATGACTGAAAACCCAAACAGTACTGAAAGTGCTCGACACGCCGGCGTGGTGAGAGCTGTGAGCTTTTATTTAACTGGAAATATTCTCTGTCTGACATGAAGAGGTAAAGAAAATGTAAATCTGAAGAACAGACATTTGTAGGCACTTCCACAGCTTCACTCTGTAGCACTGAAACATGACTTCAGTATGACTCGTGCAGAATAAAGACGTGTGAGTGTAAAACAGAAAGTCACTACATGTGTAGAAGCCAGCGTCACTGCATCGGCTCGGTGTTTACAGCAGCACACAGTCACAGGTAAGAGACCAGCAGACACATTTCACACTAACTTTGATTCATTCAGTGGATGCAAACAAAAAAAGAGAGCTTATGTAGTCATTCTGCCCCCTGCTGGCTGACAAATGTGCTAACGTGGCTGCAAACTGGTGCTAAAATATTAAGAGCAGACTGCTGAGGTATATTTAATGATTCAGAGCATGAAGTAAAAACTGTTCTTACTTTAAATGGACGCCCGGCCGGTTTGTGGGGTGATTTATTTTGTGAATGAAGTTCACACTGAGCGTTTTCTGTTTTCTGCCTGTAATCTGAATTAGCGTCCTCAGTGCTGTGAGATTTCAGCAAGGCCGTTGATTTGCCTTGAACGCTGCCTTCAGTCGCTGCCAGCAGGAGCGTAGCGACGGCCGAGAGGCCATAAATCTGAGCCTGAGGAGAATCAGGGCGCGCAGAGCTGCCTCTGAAATGTGGCTGTAATGCATAATGAGGGTTAAGCGTGCTGCAGGCGGCGTCTTCCTGAGACTCTGAGCACAGCAAAGGTTTCTGCCGGTTGATTTTATTGAGACACGGGCGACGTCGAGCTGTCTGACAGCTGATCGTGATTGGCTGTTTCTAACTCTACGAACGAGATCAAACTCTGTGTTTTCCTTTCAATAAAAGCTGCTCCTCTCCGCCTGTTTGCACAGATCCACTTCATAAAATTCTTTTCCATCTGCTGTTCCAGACTCTCGCCTACAGAAACTCAAACAGAAAATCCAGAGGAGGAAGAACACGTCACAGTCCCGCCCACACCGCTCGACTGACAGGTGAGCCGATCGAGGACTTCAGATTTGCTTCTACATCTATAAGCCCCGCCTCTGTGGCCGACCTGAGAGAGTTTAGAGTAACCAGAATCAACCTGGAAGCGACGGAAACACACTCCTCAGCAGGAACAGGAAGAACACTGGAGTTACCAGGTTTTCCCAGAAATCTCACAACAGCGAGCGCCTCGACGAGAACAGGCAAAGTGGGATCTGCAGCAGGTCTGAAGGTCAAAGGTGACGGCGCAGAGGAAGAACGCAGTTAACACCTGACCCCGCCCCCATGCACACACACTGTCTCCTGCTCGCGCTCTTTGTTGCTACTGTCTGTCAGAAACACATTCCAGCACTGTTACCACTTTAAGAGGTGCACACACACACACACACACACACACACACACACACACACACACACACACACACACACACACTCACACGAAGCTCCTCTGACTCTAAGTACATAATGAGGTATTCTCTGACAACAGCAGGAGGTGATTACAGTGTGTGTGTGTGTGTGTGTGTGTGTGTGTGTGTTGGAGGGGAGTGGAGGTGTTCGACTGAGTGAGTATGCAGGTGGAATTAAGCAGGTGGACACACACACACACACACACACACACACACACACACACTCCTGTCTCGTGTCGATGTCACACTCACCGGGCTCGGCAAAGGTGATGATCTCCGTCGTCTCCTGAACATCGCTGCCGTCTCCCGCCCGAGCTCCCGCCGCCGATGATGATGCTGCCCCTCCCCTCCTCCTCCTCTTCCTCGGCTTCCCCTCCCTCTCACCTCCTCCTCCCCCTCGATCTGCACGCTGCCGTCCTCCGCCACTCGCCCCACGTGGAGCTTGCGCAGGGCGTTGAGGAGCGCGGCGCGTGGCACGGGCCGGGTGATGTTGGGTCGGGCCTGGAGGTGCAGCATGTTGAGGATGTGCCTCTTCACCGCCTCCACCACGTCTTGCTGAGCCGCCTCATCTTCATCTTGCTCGTGCCCCCTCGCCGTGTCATCCCCCGCTGTGACCCCTTCGTTCCTCCGCATCCTGGCCAGGGCGCAGGAGGGGCAGTGGGAGCCGGAGGCGGCATCCGGCTGGTGGTGAGGGTGGACGGTCAGGGAAAGCGGCTGGAGCTCGGGCCCCGCCGGGTCCGAGGCGGAAACGCTGCTCTGCACCTGGACCAGGAGCAGGAGGGTCCAGCTGAGTAAGGGCAACAGCGACATGATGGCAGGAGATTCAGTGATGCTGCCGGATGCTCAAACAGAGCCGGAGGAGACGAAGAAGAGTCGAGTTTGGTAGAAAAGTGAAGAAAAACTGAGTCCTGGATGAAGAAGAAGAGTGTTTGAGATTCACCTTCCTCCTCCTCTGCTCGCTCTCTCACGTTCTCTCTCAGAAGTTTGGAAGCTGCAAAGTTGAGCTCAGCTCACAGTCCACCTGTGAAACGGAGGAAAAAAAGCTGTAAAGAAACCAGACACAAAAAAGAGAAAAACACACAACGCCGGCAGAGAAAATGAGTAATCCGTGTCTTTTTTGTCAGGGACAGATGGCTGAAAAATGTGGAGGCGTCACAAGAAAGAAAGAAAGAAAAAACAAGAAAACAAGAAAAAAGGAGAAAAAGTCTCAGATGTGATGAATGGATGATGAAGGAAGAGTCTGCAGGAGGATCCTGGTTCCCGGGGTGAAGTCGCTGCACAGAGTGTGTGTCTGTGTGTGTCTGTGTGTGTGTGTGTGTGTGTGTGTGTGTGTCAGAGAGGCAGTTGGACTAAGTTAAGACGGGAGTTCCTCTCTCTCCTTTACCTCGTTCTCTCTCTCTCTGTGGTGAATGCCTTCCCTCGCTCACCAGTTGAATGGTTTTAGCGGAGTGGGCTGGACTCTCTCTCTCCTCGCTCTGCTTCTCTCTCCTCTCGCTCGCCCTGGCAGCCTCCCACCATAATTATATCTCCCTCCTTCCCTCCCTCTCTCTCCTTCACTCCAGTCTCCTCCCATCTTCCTCTGTGACTCATACCACTCTAACTTTTACCTTCTCCCTCCTCCCTCCCCCCCTCCCTCCCTCTGTTTGGCTGTTAATGGAGCAAAGCTGGTATTCCTTTATCCCTCCCTCCCTCCCCTCCCTCCCCTCCTCCCACGGTCGGCTGTGAATGAGTTGCATGTCGAGGGGAAAATTCTTGGATGAAGTGGGTTTGTGCTATGACTCTCCTGTCCATCTGTTACCCGTTTGACTGTCTATCAGTCTGTCTGACACTCTGCAGCTACAGTCAACATGGCATCACGGTTCATGACTGTGCCGTCTCGTCCCGCAGCGGGCAAAGTGGCGGGGATTCCTTTACCCTAAAGGCAAAGATACGGGCACAGTAACCAAGAGGCGGTGGGCTTCACGTGCCCCGCCATCGGCTGACAGTGGTGGAGGTCTGCAGGCGTGACAGAAGCCTCAGTGATAAAGATAGAAAAACAAATAAAACCTAAAGTTTCAGTCAGTGGGGGGGGGGGGGGGGATGCTGACAAACTCAGAGTGGAAAGTTTGAAGGACACGGATGAAAGCAGTCTCTGATTCTGCTGCTGTGATGGAGGTGATCTGAGGACGCCGTCAAAAACACAAAGAAACGATGAAATAACCACCAACGTGTTTCATGGTTTCTATCTGAACGGCTTCTTCAGGAACCCCGGGGGTTCTACGTTCTGATGATGTTCTGGTGCCTCGAGGTGTTTTTTGAGGGGATGTTGTGTCCTCCAAGAGTTCCAGCATAAACCTGGGTTTCTGATGTGATTTTGATAGCAGCTAATAGGCTCTTAGAAGCTCCTGTGGAGCTTTCAACAGGGATTTGAAAAAGGTGCCGATTTGTAGTTTCAGGAGCAAACGAGTCTCAGATTTAATTTCAGTCGCCTCACAAAATAAAGAAGGGTTTTAAACTGGGTATGGTGCCAAGTCCAGCACAAACCTCTAATCTCGGGGGGCATTCTAGCTGTTAGATTTTAACAAGAGAGTCCCAAAGATTACTGAGAGGTTTGGGGTTTCTCTGCAGTGCCACAGAGGGATTAGACATTTGGGGGTTCCCCTCTCGATGGAAGGTTTCAAAGTCATTTTGGGAGAAATTAAAGGGGTGAGGGTGGGGTAGGGGTGGGGTAGGGGTGGGGTAGAGGATTAGTGCCATGTGTTTCAAAGGTCTGAGCAGGTTCAGGTTATTAAGGTCTATTTAAAGGCTGGTGCTGATGCTCGAGCTGCCAATAACAGAAACTGAGGAATTCTCATGTTTGCTTCCTTTCCTTTCCTTTCCTTTCCTTTCCTTTCCAGATCCATCCTAACCAGTTCCAGGTTTAGAACATGTTCCCATGGAGCTGCTGGTTTGCTTGACAAACTGTTTGTTTTGCTTTGCTTCATCATCATCATCGCTCATGCCACCATCATCATCATCATCATTACTGTATCTTACGTGGAAACAAACAGGATGGTGATCAGCACAGACAGTTTGCTTTCACTGAGACGTAAAAGCTCCGCGGGCGTCTCTGAGAGCCTTCAATGACGAGCTCACATTAACTGAAGAACCTTTTTAAAGTCTTCAGTCAAATCTCGTCTCGTCTACCAAAGGCCTGGGTTTGGTTCATGTCACCAAAACACAACCCTGGGCCGGTTTCCTGTGAGCTGGTTGTGTTTTGGTGGTTTAGAGTTCTTAAACTGTTGTGATAGAGGGGAAACCCGTGCAGCCCTTCATGCCCCGTGCAGCTGTAATGGGCTCCAGCTGATGAGCAGTTGATGGTTTAGGTTCAGTTAATCTCTCTCATCCAAAAGTCTTTAATGCCAAAATATCCTGAAGCTCCTGAAACTTTGCAGTTTTTAGCGTGTGGCTAAAATAAAACCGAACTTTAACCCTGAGAAGCTAAAGACTGTTACAGGGCAGGAAGGTTTCCGCAGGGCGGACAGGAAGTCTTTGGTTTAACAGGTGAACTAAAGGGATCTGAGTAGTTTTAAAGATGTATTAAAACCAGTGTAATAATCAGAACTCTGTCACAGGAGTTGTGGTGTAGCTATTTCCCATTACACCACCTCTGCACCCCCTTCCCTCCACCTCGTGGTCGATGCTGCAGAAACCAGAAAGCAGAGTCAGCTGTGACTGTAGAGGAAGCAGGGACGACGCGACGTTACACACCGAAGCTTCCGGCTGTAATCAGACGTCTGGGATTCTCCCCGCGCTGCTGTGACATCATCACTGCGGGGTAAGTGTGAGTCGTTGCGTTCATGTTTGTGTAAAGGCCGTCCAGCTCATGGCTATGTGAGCTCAGCGCTCGCCGAGCAGCCTAATAAAGCCTCTGCAGCGTGCGGAGCGTGCACAGACGTGTCTGCGCCGCTGCTTCTTTAAATAACTCCGACCAGCTGTGAGTCACGAACCTGCCGCACCGCCAGCAGCACGCTGATACACCTCGCCCCCGGGCACGGAAAACAGCAACCAAAACATCCACAGCAGCTGGAAAAGTACGAGGGAGTGATTTCATCTGCCGACCATCGCATGACCTCATCTGTTCAGAGTTATTCAGAGTTATGAAGCGTGTCTGAGTCTGGGGGAATGCCCTCTGACGATGAAGCCACCATCATCCTCACACAGGCTGTGGGAGGCCGACGTGTTCAGGGTCAACACGCCACGACGGACGTGTCCAGGCTGCTGTTTTGATCTTTGCTGACCTTTGAACTCTGACTCGCTCTAAATGAGCTCCTGGTGTGTTTCTGTGTGGTGACGGCGCGATGGGCAGGTGAGCGGGGGCTGGTGCTCCGTCACCCTGGTGAATGCAGATGGAACTGCTCCATCTAGTGGATGTCAGCTGTAATCTCAGCACCGTGACCTCAGAGCAGCCTCACGTCTTCATCGCTCTTCTGCTTTGTTTCCTGTTTCTCGTCTTTGTCGGTGCTGCTGTCTCGTTATTCACGGGGATTTTCATGCCCACCTCTGTCTTTTATTCCCAGCGCCCTGACTTTGAATGAAGACACTGGAATTCTTTTAGAGCGGAGCATTCAAAGATGGATGTGAATCTATCAGGATTTTTATATCATTTATACAGTTTGAGTTTATAATTTTCTAACAGAACCGTGGACAGTTTAAAGAAGTGATTTGGTTACATATTAAAGGGTTTTTAATCAGTACAGATAATAATGAGAGTTTGTAAAGGTGAGCCAAATCTCAGGTGGGGCTTTGAGATGATCCAATGGGTTTCCAGAAAGCGTTCCTAATGTTTTGACTGTTGGAGGGTGAGCCAGGCAGTCCAACAAAGGATTAAAGATGATCTAAAGGGGCGTTAAAGGGCTGGTTTGGAGGGATCTAATGATGAGAGTGAGCTTTCATTTCATTCGCTCTGTGTTGGTTTCACAGTTCGTCAGGTCTGAATTCTTGATTTCAAAGAATAAGAAAAAGATTTTATGAGATTGTTGGCAGTGAATTCATCACTGGTGATTATTCGATTCTGTATTTTTATATTGTTAGACAAAGAAAGGTGTTTCTAAAGAACATTTTGTTTGAGGGTCAAAAGTTTCTGAAGGGTAACTGTTGCTCAGTTTAAGACGTTTCTTGATGGTTTCACTGGTTTTTAAAAGTGGAACCGAGTGCTCTGCAGGGGACTCCCACAGGCCTGACTGACAGTGACCATGCTAACATGCTAACATTAGCCTATTAGCTGTAATGTGCAGCAGAGGCGGGAATGTCAGTATGAGTGTGTGGCTTACAGTTTATTTACAGACTGCATTCCAGTCTCACACACACACACACACACACACACACACACACACACACACACACACACACACACACACACACGCACACACACACACACACACACGCACACACACACACTCACACACACACACACACACACACACACACACGCACACACACACACATAATAAGAAGTATGATGGAGAAATCCCCTCTGTGTGTGTGTGTGTGTGTGTGTGTGTGTGTGTGTGTGTGTGTGTCATGCAGATGTCCGGGTGTGTCTGCTTTCTGTTTGTGTAGGTGGGAAAACTGCAGCAGTATGTTTCCCTGATGTGATTATTTTCTCTTAACAGCTCACTCACCAATCAGAGAAGAGGAAGGCGATGATGTCACCCTGATGACAGGTAGGATCAGAGAGGTGAAGGAGGACACGGGCTGAGCAGAGCGGCCAAACAGGAAACACAAAACCAGTTTGGGACCCGCTGAAGGTCGTTTATATCCGGATGACTTTACTCTGTCGTGTTCTCACCGACCGACACGAAGGAGCAGCAAAACTGAGCTCAGCCTGATCCTGACATGGACCCGGCTCAGACCTGGACCCTCGAGCAGCCTCTGAAAGATCCACCAGAGAAACTCAGAGCTTTTCTCTGAGGTCCTGACGATGATAGTTACACCAGCACACACACACACACACACTTTCCCTCCTCTTCATCTTGAAGGCTTCGTGTGTGTTTTCATGTATCTGACATTTTCCAGAGTCAGACCTCTGACACCTCAGAGGATGTGCGGTGATTCATGCCTGCCACACACACACACACACACACACACACGCACACACGCACACACACATCAAAGACGGGGTCCTGAGCTGTGAATCGGGCCCGCTGACCGGCTCGCTCCACAAACACTGACTTTCTCTCTCTCCCTGTTTGTCAGTCAGTGTCTCTTGCCCTGAATGCCCCGGCGGTTCCTGTCGCCGTGTCAAACTCCAGATATCTGGCACCAAACCAGCACCATACAGGGCGCCGGGCAGCTTCCATGTTTGTGCAGCTGGAGCTACTGAGCGTGGTGTGTGTTCGGGGGTGGAGGATGATCATAGGTATGTATAGACGCTCCTTACTTCCTGCTGTGTCGCTGCAGCAGATGGAGGTTGATGTCTGACCTGGACCTCCTGGGAGCACGCCGGCTTTTGACCTCCTGATGCTCAGCTGTAGGAAAGCGTTTTATACCCACTCACTCTGATTATGATGCCCGCTAACCTTCAGGTAACGCTGTCACCTGAGCATCTCTCCATCAGCTCTTCTTTAAAGGCACACTGAGGAAGGCCGATACTTTTATATGCTGCATATTCCCCATTCCAGATGTTTTCAGAGACAGCTGTCCCTCAGGCCGAGCAGATGTTGCTCCTGAGCCTGTGGACATGGGTGAGCACTAACGAGGCCTTCACAGATGTTTGCATCAACCTCCAACACTTCATTTCACCGTCATGCTGCAGGATGCGCATCTCTCTTCAGACAGGATGGCCTCTGGACTCCGTGTGCGTGATTGTTTTTCATCGGGTTTTCTCGGCCCAAAAGCCGGGTGCAGAAGGTCACGCCGGAGGGACCTGGGAAGAGGAGCTGGTTCTCAGAAACCTGCTGGATGTGACTCCATGATCAATCTGTGAGAAACTGCAGCGTCACGCGTGATTAATACGAGCGGTAGATTTCCAGCATATGAAGCAACTCGAGTGGAGCAGCACTTTGGCTTTTTAAGGGCATGCTGCTCTGTGTGCGAGCCTCTGTGTGGAGACGTAGTGACTAATGTAAACACGGGCGTGAATACTGGAGAAAACCTCCAGTTCCAGCAAATCGCATCGCCTCCTCGGGAGTTCACAGGATCAGACGCTCGTCGTTCATCTCTCAGTCCGATGCTTTCAGCTCTGTGTAAACAGCACAAACACTGTGCTGTGAAATATGAATGAGGGGATGAACTTAGCATCAATAAATCAGGTGAAGTCCTTGGTGTGTATGTTGAAAGTAAAAACAGGCCCATTAAAGAGTCTCTGGAGTCTGAGGTGAAGTTACACCAGCAGGACTTCTTCAAGTCAGAGTGGTGTCAGGAAGTCCACGAGCCCACGGATAAAAGCTGTTTGCTGTGTTTCTGCCACTTTGATAACGATGAAAACACGCCGGCGTGTAAACACACGTCGGCCCGGATGAGCGGTCGCTCCGACGACGACCATCTCGCCGTCTCTGAAGGCTGAGGCTGCGACGAGCTCCTTCGGTTCAGACGAGTTTCTAAAGTGGAACCACGAAACTCTCAGAGAGGCTGTTATTACCACAGAGCTCCTCCTAAACCATCACCGCCATTCTACCCAGTCTGATCCTTATGCTCTGTACCTCAAACCCAAGCTGCTTTCTAAAGTTGACGAGCAGCCGATGACCCTCTGCTCCGTGCAAGCCCTCAGCTCTTCACACGGGTCACAGTTATCTGTGGAAACTCTGAGCAGAGCTGGAAGCTCTTCAGCTCACAGCAGCAGCATGATCCAAACTCCTCATAGTTAACATTCAGGTCACAAACCTGTCAGCATGTGGGCCCAGCTCACTCTGAGAAACAGCACCGCTAACATGGCTCTGCACCAGAGCCTCATCAGCACCTCCAGGATCCACCAGAGCCTCAGCAGACTCTCACACAGCACCGGACCCTGCAGCTCTTCCACCATCCAGCAGAGGCAGCAGTGAGTCCACATGGACTCCAATGTTAAAACTTTACAGCAGAAATAAATAATTTCTCCTTTCATAACTGCACAGGGCAGAATGAACCCACCTGTCTGTATTATTAGGGGCGTGGCCTGTTTGACTGGCAGGTGGCTATAGCTGCTAGCTGAGCGCTAGGCTTCCCCTCAGCTAACTGGTCCCTGAACTGGATTTTTCACCTGCTGGCAGCAGGAAGCAATGTCAGTTTGGGGGGCGGGGCTGCCATGTGATTGGCTGTTTGCCAGATACTGCTGCATAATATGCTGACGGCTGACCTCATGAACCAAACAGGGAGCGCTGAGACACCTGAGCTGAACGGCAGCGTGTGAAAGTGCTTCAGAGTCCAGCTGCTCAGCAGTTATTTTTCCCAGGCTGCCTCGGAGCTCTCTGAGAAGCCTCTGACTGGCTTTCTCACAGAATTTAAATGTTTTTAAAAAACAAGATAAAGACGTCGTGACGATGGGCGGACCTGGAAACCTGTCTGACCTCTGGGCCCTGCGAACACCTCCGACTCCGCTCCTTCTTGGTCTGTAACCGGCCGGACCGCTCCCTGCTGTTTGGACGGCAGCAGCGGAAGAGTCAAAGGTCGTGGTTTTCCCAGTGCAGCTTCGTCACCATCCTGCCACCCACCTTGGCGGAGGTCTCTGGCCACGCCCACTGTGACTCTGCAGCTCGTATTTGTACAGCGCCTCTAACATAACGATCCTCATCAGTGTCGCGTGCGTGACTACACTCTTCCTCTCAGAGCTGAAGCACTTCTCAGAAACAGCGCTGAGGCTGAGAAAGCAGCTGACCGCGGCGCCAAATTAGGCCAAACCGCCGTATGTGATCTGTCCAAACATGACAGCGAGCGGGGGAACATGCGAGGAACTGGGAGGGCGGAGCAGGGAAAGACAAACTGTAGTTAGGAAACCATGAGGAGAATGATGTGGTTTCACAGCTGGGCACTCACACTGTGTGGGAACACAGAGGCTGACTCTGTCTCCGGCTCTACAAGCTCTCACAGGGAAAAGGCCACAGGTTTGATCCCCACCTCCAGCTCCTGTGCAAGCACATTTGACCTGCAGCTGGCAGCATCTGGACTCTCAGCCTGTCTCAGAGCAGGAGAACGTGTGAGGAGGCAGAAAAGACTGAAACGTGTTTCTGTTCTCTACCTTTGTGTCCTCTCTGACATCACTGAGGCCCAGCTCTGATGTCACACCCATGTGACCGTCTGTGATTTTAGGTCATCATCTACCAAACACGGGCCCCGGAGGCCAAGGTGGTCAGCCATGTGGGAGGAGCTTAGAGAGGAGCTGCTGCTCCTTCACGGGCACCTCAGGTGTTCCAGGCTTGTCCAACAGGGTGGAGGTGGTGCAGCAGACACAGGTGATCCCCAGAATAACTGGAGGTGGTGGCGGGGCAGAGGGAGGACATCTGTGTGAGGCTGCTGTCACAGAAACCCGGGTCAGCGGACGACCTTTGGTTGTTTTTGTTGTTCTTTTATGGGCAGCGGGGTATTTAACATTCACACACATCGGTATCAGCAGAGAGCCAATCAGCTGCAAACATGTGAGCCCATCATGTTGGTCCATTATGTGGGGGAAGAGTGGGAGGAGCCAGAGGCGGCAATGGTGTCGGTGAAAAAGTCACAAATGTTTGAAAAGCTGACGTGAGGCCTGTCTTTTATTTTGAAAGGGTTTCAGTGCCAGCATCAAAGTTTTGGCGGGATGAGAGGAAAGAGGCGGGAACAACAGGTTACCCCCACCTCCACCCCACTGGTGTTTGCTTCACCGCTCACAGAGCGCTGACTCACTGCAGGTACGCTCCACCTGTCTCTGATGTCAGCCGCCATCGATCGCCCGTCTTCACCTGTCAGCTCCCTCACATCTGCTGCTCGCTCGCCCCTCCCCCTGTGATTTCTACTTGTGTTTCTATCTTTGTCCTTATTATGATTCACTTCTCTGTATTTTGGTCGTCTGCCTTCTTTCCTTCGGTCTTTTCCTCTCACAGCGTTTCTCTCTGTTTGCTTTCAGATTTGTCGTTCTTGACTCTCTTTCTCTCTGCTCCTTCATTCTCTCCATCATCCCTGAACTTTCTCTCCTTCTTTGTGTTCTGTTGTCTCACCCTCGCTCACACAGCTGCTGTGATGATGGAGAGCGAGCAGTCCTTCAGATCTCGTGGAGTTTTTGAAGCTCTTTCTGTGGCTTTATGCATCATCGCTCCCCGGAGAGAGGCAGAGTGTTACCGTTTGACTTTTCTTTCTCTGAACACTTCTGAGTGCTTTATGTAATCCTGACACACACTGATGCAGCCAGCGATCTGATAACAGCACACACACACACACACACACACACACACACACACTTAAACACGTCTCCCTGTCATTATGAGGACCCTTAGTGATGCCCTGAATCCAAACCCGGTCCTCAGCCTGACCCTGTAAACCGGCCCTGATGGAGCTTCCCATGCTTGGAACACATTGTGAAAGTCCCGCTACACAGAGCGTCCTGTGTCTCCTGCACTGCGTCAAAACGAAAAACTCTTACGCTTCGGTTTCATTTTGAGGAAGAGGAAATCATAACAAGACAAATCTGGCAGAACCTGTGCTTCAGTGTGTCGTGTCAGCACCGCCTCACTCAGGACTCCACAGGAGAACTGCATTCATTCAGTCGGGCTCATGTCCTGACCCACCTGTTTCACTCTCATAGACTGCACCCACAGCAGCACGCCCACTCTCGTCACCAGCTGATGTCATCCTGAGGCTTTTGTCAGAGATCTTTGCCTCTGACTCGGTGCACCACTGGGATTTTTCCACTCTTTGAAAGGGAATGCCACATAAACCGTCTCATCCGGCCTGTCAGTTCACAGCTTTAGACTTTCAAAGGTTTTCACTGCAGAATTTGGTGCTTCCTGTTTGGTCAAGTCTGTGGTAACATTGCAAATGTGAACCTGAAAATGGCCACAAGCAGAAACGCTGCCCATTAGAAGTCGTGCAGCATCATGCATCTGAACGCTGGCGCCTGGTGCATGAGCCTGCTGCTGTCTGTGGTCAGCAGCAACAATCTCAGAGCTTTCCTCACATTACTGTGTTAGAACAGTCCTCTTTGAACTTTGACCTCTGCTAGTTTGCAAAGTGCAACAAAGATGCAGTCAAACGTTCGGCTAATGTGGAAATCATTTTGATTAAGAATGTTTTCTGCACGATTATGTTTTTTAAAAATAAATAAAGATAACATAAACATAACTTAAATAAATGTCCTGAGATCCAGCAAAAAATGAAATCATGAAGAAAACACAGGACAGTTTTATTTATATAACAGTCACCTCAAGGTGGTTATGCTGTAAGGTAAAGACTGTACAAATACAGGAACACCTCAACAATCCCTGTGAACAAGCAGCTGGTGACGGGGGAAGAAAAGAACGGAGACAGAGCTGGAGATGATATTGCAAAGTCGTACATATTTGTTTAATATGTGCATTGAAGGACATGTCCTGGTCAAAAATGACTCCAAGGTTCCTCACAGTGTTACTGGAGGCCAAGGTAATGCCATCCAGAGTAAGAATCTGCTTAGATATCATATTTCTAAGATTTTCAGGGCCGAGTACAATAACCTCAGTTTTATCTGAATTAAGAAGCAGAAAGTTAGCGGCCATCCAGGTCTTTATGTCTTTAAGACATTCCTGCAGTTTAACTAATTGGTGTGTGTTACCTGGCTTCATGGACAGATAGAGCTGCGTGTCATCTGCATAGCAGTGAAAATTTATGCTATGTCTTCTAATGATGCTGCCTAAGGGAAGCATGTATAATGTAAATAGAATTGGTCCTAGCACTGAACCCTGTGGAACACCATAATTGACCTTAGTGGGTGAAGAGGACTCTCCATTTACATGTACAAACTGGAGTCTATTAGATAGATATGATACAAACCACTGCAGTGCAGTACCTGTAATACCTACAGCATGTTCTAATCGCTCTAATAGGATATTATGGTCAACAGTATCGAACGCTGCACTGAGGTCTAGCAGGACAAGCACAGAGATGAGTCCACTGTCAGAGGCCATAAGAAGATCATTTGTAACCTTCACTAAAGCTGTTTCTGTGCTGTGATGAGCTCTGAAACCTGACTGAAACTCTTCAAATAAGCCATTCCTCTGCAGATGATCTGTTAGCTGTTTGACAACTACTCTTTCAAGGATGTTTGATATGAAAGGAAGGTTGGAGATTGGCCTATAATTAAACCTTTTCCTGTGTGACTGGCACTCATATATTCATCCATATGTATCAATCAGGACTGAAAAGGTCAAAGGTCAGAGCAGGCTGGAAAAGAGCACTTGAGGTCACAGTAGAAGTGTTTGGAGATGTTATAGATGTGACCTGAGCTGACTGCAGGTGTGTGCCGTGTCCAAACATCTGCTTTAAGCTCCTAATCCTCCTAATCATCTGAGCTCAGCCCTCTGGCTGCTCTCGCATTCTTTCTTAAACTGTTTCACTCGCAGATAAAAAATGAGGCGAGCTGGCCGAGCTGCTCTCTGAGGCTTTGCAGGGGAAGCCAGAGTTCATTACGTAGAAGTCAGCCTGTCATTTTTCCACAGCCCAGCCGTGAGTTTCCCCTCTGCTCTCTGCCCGGCATCACGGCTCTCAGATGGTTTCAGTAAAGTCAAACTTATCTAAATAGCTCTTCACCACAGAAACGGTCATTCTGCCTGCAGCACGAGGCGTCCGGCTCATTTGTTTAAAGACGCAGAGGCCTCAGATTATGTTTTCCTAACAAGTGACCTTTGCGGTTCAACAAAATCTCAGGTTTCTCTCAGCACCAAAGCGGGTGGGACACCGTCCACCGTGGGACACTAACAATGTGATCCTTTAAACACAGACACGGTTCTGGGAAGGAAATAAATAAAGGACAATTTGAAGAGTGAGAATGTTTGGAAAGTTTAAACAAATGTGATTAGTGAGGACGTCTGTGTCACGGCCCGATCGTCTGACAAAGCGTGGACATTTGGACAGCTTAGATAACGAGGACGACGGACACGTCTCAAAGGCAGAGCGCTGTCAGGGTTGGAGCTCAGGCTCTGCTGTGCTGCATGCAGCAGGTCATCATGAACGTGGTTTTCACTGGCGCTGAGATTCAGTTTCACCGAATCACAACATTAGTCTGCAGAGATCGGCTTTGGACAGTTCCAGGAAGGTGCTCCACCCTCTTCCTGAACATGAATCCAAGTAGACCTGGTCCTGGTCCTGGTCCTGGTCCTGTGCTGGATGCTCATATTTAATAATGGCCAAAGTTTCTATTGATGAGCTCAGCATGAGCACAATGCTCCTGGTCTAAACACTCTGTTTACAGTTGTAAGTTACAAATGTTTCAGGTATTTTTTTCACGATTTATGACATCATGTCCTCTCTTCCTGTCTCTGTCAGACAGACACAGGATGTGACACGCGACCACCACGTGTCAGTGCTGCCTGTAGTGTGTCACAGTGTGTTACATGAAGCTGCTCCTCCATGTTAGTGGGTCTGTGAGGGAGTCGCAGTGAGTTACATTCATGATCCCACCATCAGGACCCAGCACACACTTCCTGCTCAGTGATTTCATCACTCCACACCTGCACAGCTGCAGAGCTGCACACCTGCACAGCTGCAGAGCTGCAGGCGGGGAATAATTCACCTGCTGCATTAACTGATGGGTTCATTCAAATGAAGTCAAATCTGCTTCTTCATGCTTGGAGTCACGAATTCATCCAAAAACACTGTTTTCATTCTTGTTGATGGAGGAATCAGAGTGAGTGTCACCACACAGTTACAACATGAACATGTTTCTTAAACAAACCTTTTATTAAGTATTCAAATGAACACTGATGAAGCAGTAATGAGCTGCTGTAGTTCTTCTTCCTGACAGATGTGGCTGTGACGTCTCTGTCACTCTGCTGTTGGACGCTTTACCCGACCTTTGCAGGTGATCCTGCACACACTGAGCCGTGGGTTTGAACCCTCGGGTCCTTGCACACGCTCACAGTGTGTTTGTGTGACATGAGGCAGACAGGTTATATAAAAGAGGCGTTTCTGTTTGTGGAACCTGAGCCTGTCATCGCCTCTAATTGCTGCTTTGCACAAACAGCCTTTGTTGGAAACGTCACATCGTGCCCAGTGTTTGCTTTCTCTGTTTAACGTATCGTCCTATTTATACTGCGTGCACTTCAGAGCGGCGAGCACGTGCGCTGTCCGTTCTCAGACCGGCTCTGCAGAGTTGTCTTTAGCTCTGCGCCTGTTTAACGACCGCCTGCTGAAATATTCATCCTCACATGTAATCTGAGACGTGTTTATGTAATATGATGCATTTTTGACGACTCCCTCTAACACCCAGCTTTTATGTAACACGTATGAAACATTTTCCTCCTTTACAGTTTGTTTATGAGCATCATCGACCACAGAGACCAAAGACAAAGCAACCACAGCGAGGCGACTCCTCCATCATCAAAGCTTTTCAAACAGCCCCATACAGATGCAGCACATCTGCACCTAAACATCTGAGGTCACAGCAGGTGAGCATCCAGTGGCGTGTCCAGCGGGGTGGCCTGGGGGGCACAGGCCACCCCCCCAACCAGACTGGCCACCCCAGGTGCCACCCCGAAGCTAAAACAATAAAATCCAATGAAATATCAAATGTACGATTATGTTTTCACAGTGAAGCTCAGATATCCGAGTGTAAGTGAATGCAGCATCGGCTTCTGCGCTATGAGCATCATGTTAGCAAAGGTAGGAGAGCCAAGCACGAAAGACGGCACCGCAGAAAACAATTTTTCGGCAAAGATTAACAGTTTAACATAGCTGGACTGGCCATCGGGCATACCGGGCATTTGCCCAGTGGGCTGATGACTTCTTTATTTATTTATTTATTTGCAGTGTTGGGTAAGTTACTTTAAATTAGTAACTTAGTTACATTACTAGTTACTTCTCTAAAAAAGTAACTCCGTTACTTCAAGTTACTCGTTACTTTCAGAGTAACTAGTTACTAGGGAAAGTAACTTTGGTTTTACTCAGAATTCTCTTGTTAATGTGTTGCTTCCGTAACTGGATACCAGCCAGATTGCCAGTCTTCTAGCTTGCTTACTTGCCACAAGTGCACTGTGCCACCTACCAACAGAAAGGAAAAAATAATGTGCACATTTCCACGAGAGAAATCCCACGCCTGGACCGTCGTTGACCGCCGCCATGATTCTAGCCTGCGTTTTACATCCAACACAAAAACTGCAGTCGTGGTGCTTTTGATTGTACTCAGAACTTGGAAATTCTGCCTTCTGAATAGGAAGATGTAGGTAACACCAGACTGCAGATGAGCTGCATACAGAGCTGGACTGGGACAAAACAATCGTCCCGGGCATTTTGACTAGAGACCGGCCCACCATTATAGGAAAAATCATAAAGCCTTTGAATGAAAATAAACACTGTTGTGACAGTGATGTACACTGTTCTGATGGTATATATGTATCAATCTATCAATCGTTTGTTGTAAGACTCAGATACTTATTTTTTTAAAAGCGAGACATTTTAAATGAGAATAATAAAGAAAAGTATTTCCTTGTGCCCCCCTTTCCCTGTTAATGCTCTACCTGGCCCCCCTGGCATCACTTTGCTAGACCCGCCCCTGCACAGTTACCAGCTGTCAGCTACGTAGAAAAGGATCCTGGTGTTATTTGTCTCTCAGAAACAGCTCATAACTTCCCTTCAACTCATTCATGTCACCTAAAAGGTAAACCTGTTTCTCCATCACCTGTTCAGCTCTGATGATTCAGTAAGGACATCTCCTGGTTTCATCTGCATGTTTCCCTCTCACCAGATAACCAAACCGATATCATGACCAGCAGCTTTACAGCTGTGGCTCCAGCAAACATCAGCTGATACTAGAAATTAATATTAAATCAATTCTAACAACAGCTGATCAAGCTTAAACGTGCTGCTGTTGTTTAGCGCGACATCCGCTGGTTTCCTCTTTCTGGCGCAAAGTGGGCGATAAATAAACAAGAGAGAAAAGCCGATCAGCTGATCATTGATCAGTTTCATGATTGAAGTAGAAACGGGAGAGAATGAGAGAAGAAGAGGCAGCTGTGCAGCTTCAGCTTTGTGTCTTTTTCATTGTAGCTGAAGTCCGGGACAAACTGTGTTCCTTTTCACCTCAGTACGAAACGCGTAATATTTTCTCTGAATACCAGACGATTCTGTTTTTTACGGCACGGTTGGCAACTCTAATAATTAACCTTATGAACAAAATAAAGTTCAACATCAGTAACATAGCACCCACCCAGCTGTATAGAAACTCCGTCATGCTAGCTAGCACGCAGTACGAAAATGTCAGCATACCGAAAATAAACTCCACCTAAACTTGGTTTATATCTGACTCAGATAGACTGAACTTCAGGTAAGAGGTTATGACCTGCAGTCTATCTGGGTCAGATATAAACCAAGTTTAGGTGGAGTTTATTTTCGTTGTCCTGACTTTTTACAGTCAGTTACAATAACTCGTACTGCGTGCTAGCTAGCATGATGGAGTTTCTATACAGCTGGGTGGGTGCTATGTTACTGATGGTGAACTTTATTTTATTCATAAGGTTAGTTAGTAGAGTTGCCAACGGCTCCTTAAAAAAATGGAATGGTCCCTCATTCAGAGACAATATTACAGGTTTCGTGTTGAGCTGAGAGAGACGCAGTTTGTCCCGAACTTCAGCTATAATGAAAAAAAGACACAAAGCTGGAGTTATTCAGTCTCTGCTGCACAGCTGCCTCTTCTCCTCTCATTCTCCCCCCTCCCTCTCCTGTTCCTACTTCAATCATGAAACTGATCAATGATCAGCTGATCGGCTTTTCTCTCTTGTTTATTTATCGCCCACTTTGCGCCAGAAAGAGGAAACCAGCGGATGTCGCGCTAAACAACAGCAGCACGTTTAAGCTTGATCAGCTGTTGTTAGAATTTATTTAATAATAATTTCTAGTATCAGCTGATGTTTGCTGGAGCCACAGCTGTAAAGCTGCTGGTCATGATCTCGGTTTGTATATCTGGTGAGAGGGAAACATGCAGATGAAACCAGGAGATGTCCTTACTGAATCATCAGAGCTGAACAGGTGATGGAGAAACAGGTTTACCTTTTAGGTGACATGAATGAGTTGAAGGGAAGTTATGAACTGTTTCTGAGAGACAAATAACACCAGGATCCTTTTCTATGTAGCTGACAGCTGGTAACTGTGCAGGGGCGGGTCTAGCAAAGTGATGCCAGGGGGCCAGGTAGGGCATTAACAGGGAGAGGGGGGCACAAAGAAATACTTTTCTTTCTTATTCTCATTTAAAATATCTAGCTTTTATTAAATAATTATCTGAATCTTGCAAATAAAGTTTTTATCTGACGTAAAATTGATAGAAATCATACATATACCAACAAGACCGTGTACATCACTGTCACAACAGCGTTTGTTTTCATTCAAAGGCTTTATGGCTTTAATACCTGGTGGGCCGGTCTGTAGTCAAAATGCCCAATTTTTTGTCCCAGTCCAGCCCTGCAGGTTAATACTGGCAGTGTCACCATGCCAGCTGACTGTATTTCATCATCAGCCAGTGTTGTTCTTTATACATCAGTATTACCAAAGTTTACCATAAGGCAGCATAGAAAGTATTTACTTGCTTTCAGGTTTCATTCAAATGTTAGTCTTTTCATTTGTTTCCCCATTTTTTCCTGTTTCAAAATCAAACACCAGTTTGTGAGAAGATTATCTTCTTTTTTTAATCTGCCTTTTTTTAATAGGCAGGTAAAGTTTTGCATTGGCTAATTTGGCAATTGTATGTTAAATATGTTTGTATTTTAATATTCAAAAATGTTTTTGCCCAAAACATATGTGCACTATATGTCAGTAAAAATACTATGCAAATATTGCTGTCCTTGAATGCTGAGTAAACACTGACAAAGCACTGATTGTATCTCTTGTACTTCATCAACGCAGTATCTAAAAACTTTGCACCGTAGTGGTTAAAACCTCATTCTAATAAGAGTCAAAAGCAAATTCAGTTATTAGGTTTACAGGGTTATTGAATGATGGTTAACTGTTGGCAGATTTTTTTTTTAAACATTATCTGCCAATTACATCTGCCACCCTTCTCCAAATCTGTGCCCCTACCTGCCCCCCCCAACAAAAATTTAATAGACACGCCACTGTGAGCATCAGAGGAGCCATGATTTTGTTCCCTGTGCACGAGTCAGCCATTAAACGCCAGCGCCATCACCTGACCCCAGGACACAGCGAGGTGGGTCAAGATTCGCTGCTTCCGCCTCTTCCTCGGTTTAAATTTAGACCTTCGTGGCTTTGAAGCGGGCTGAGCTTCATGGGCCTGTTCACACTTAGCTGTGAACGTTTGTGTGTGTGTGTGTGACATGTTTACAGCCTGTGCAGACTGATAACCAGGCAGCCATGGCTCTGATGATGATCCTCTGTGGGTTCAGGAGACACCACGCTCTGAGTGGGACCTGCAGACGTAACAGAGGACGAGTTACTCTGCAGCTGGAGTCATCTGTCAGTCCAACGATTGCATCTCTTCTGCTTCGTCTGTGGTTTTTCTCTCATTGGCTGTGTCAGAGGGGGGAGCTGAGTAAAGAGGAGCAGGTGAGGACAGACGATCACAAACATCTGTGTGGGCCCTCCCCTCTGACCACAACAAGGTCCAGGCTTTCATCCCGGTCTTTGATGGCTTCATGAGATCACACAGGACTGAGCCGCTACACTGTGGGTCACACTTTTACTGATGCTGAGGCGTGTGTGAGTCAGCCCGGCCTTCTGGCCTCAGGTGGCCCACCGTGACTGATCACACACCCCTGCAACCCCTCCCTGAAACAGCCAGGTCCTACTCAGAGCACACGTTACTGCTGTGCACCGCCACCAGGGGGCGGTGTCAGAAATACAGGCGATAACCAGCATTCATCCACCCACCGGTCTGACCACGGGGCAGAGAGAAAAACTACAAACAAGTAGCAAAATGACCCCAAAGACAGAGAACAGTGACCTCAGTAACCACAGAGACACACAACCTGCACAGGAGACAACAAATAACGGCACATTATAATAAATATACAAAAACCATGAAAAGGGACACAAAACAACCACAGATGAACAAAAACTGCCTAAAACTAGACGAGAAACACAAAACCTCAATAAAGACGCCAAACAGGCAAAATGTTCAAAGAATGATGAGAAAAACCCACAAACAGACAAACGGGCGCACACAGCTGTGGAACATTATTATCAGTGATGCTGCTGTGATCTCACACACACACACACACACACACACACAGACACACACACACACACACACACACCTGGTCTTACATCAGCGAGCTGTCGACTGCGCTCACTTTCTTTGCTGACTCAGCAGAGATCAAACACTCGCTCCCAGCAGCGTCACACATGTGCCCGCACGCTTTGATGACTCGACGTCTCCACACTGCAGCACGCACACATGACATCACTTCCTGCCTCACATTACGAGGTCTTTCATGTCCACTTCTGAAAAAGTGAAAGCCCAGAGTGGATCTGACATGAAGCAAAGACGGTGTTTCCAAACGTGACACAGCAGACAGACCCACGCTGAGTGAAACTCCACAGATTCATCGTCGGGATCAAAAGGCTCCAGTGACACGCCCACCTTCATGAAGGCACAAACCCAGAGGATGAGGAGCAACGATCAGCGTACGAGCTTTGTATGAAATGTTTCTCAGAGGTGCTGACATCATCACAGAGACTTTCCTATAATGACCAGAGTGTGTGTGTGTGTGTGTGTGTGTGTGTGTGTGTGATACACAAACTCACCATAAAGGGAACTAAAACAAAAAAAGATGCAAACAGGTCCAACAACACCTCAGCAGCAAAGACACAAAATAAAAGCAGATAAAGAACGAGTTCATCTCGACACTGTTTTGAGATTTTCAGTTTACGTTTAAAAGATTTTTACAAATGATAAAAACGAATAAAGCTCAGGCACAGGAAGTGAGGCAAACATCACAACAACACACAGACAGAAAGGCTGATTCACAGCGACTGAAACACATCGCACAATTCATACAACAGGATGTAAACCTGCACTGTAAAATATAACTTGTTGTTTCAACTTAAAAATATGAGGTAAAGGGCTGCCTTAAAATTTTAAGTTAAGTCAAGAAATAGAGTTTGTTCTTATAACACAACCAATTGTTATCTTAATGAAAAATCACATGTTGTCTAAACTTTCATCTTAGTTTAGTTGACTGAGATTTGTTAGTCAGTTCAACTCCTTTAATTGTCATTTTTACTTGGGAAAACCCTTTCAGCTAAATTAAAATAATCTATTGTTTAAACTCTTGTCCTAGTTCAGTTGACTTGGGTTTTTTAGTTAATTCAAATACTTTAGTAGTTCTTTTAACTTAGGAATCTATTTTAGCTTAACTAACATAACCTGTTAGCTAAGTTGATTTAAGTTTATTAATTAACTGAGCTCCTTAAGGTAGCTGAGTGAACTTGTAAATCAGTTTCATTTTAATTATCAGAGTTGATTGACTGGATGTAAAGAAAAATGTGTATTAAACATCTTAAGTTTTGTTTTGTTTTTTTAGCTTTCTAACATCCATTTCAGCAAAACTACCTGTTAGGTTTATCTTAGATCTCAGGTTTAAATATCTACATTCCTTTAAATTAATTTTCTGTTGTTTACAGAAAAAAAAATAAAACCTCACAGATTCCATTAAAGTCTATCTGATCATTTCATACAGAAAGTTTGTTTTAAGAACATGACAAGACAATTACTCATGAGCACCCAACATTCACCATTTATTGTGCCATCTTAGTCATCTGAGAAACAGAAAAATCAGTGACGTAGCTCATCAGGCTCACAATCCATCAAAACTCAAAGGCTGCTCCCTGTGAAACAATAAATTTGAACTTGGTCTTGAGCCCAGTTTGGGTGAAGATTAAATTCTGACCAATACTCTAGGAGCAGTAGTGATTCTTGTGAAGTAACAACATAAAGTCTGCATTAATGTAATGTATCAACGGGACACTTGCTATTTTAGAAAAGTTATTCTTTACATTTACAAAATTTTTAAACTTCATTGTGCTCAGTCACACCTGTTAGCATAAAACTTGAAATATTAAAATAGTACAAAACCTTTGATAAGTGACAGTAAAGATCAGTTTATAACAAGTAAGACATCAAACTCTTGTATTTGTCTTCGTTTACAATTGCAACAAATTCCACAGAACCAATATCTCTGAAAATGAGTGCATGCTTCTGAAACATTTGATAATATGGATATTTCAGAAACATCAGTTTGAGTCTGCTCAATTGCAAAACAAAGGAAAAACTACTGACTTGCATGAGATAAGCATCTGCAGAGTCCACCATTATATTGTTGTTCACATAAGTTTCTTAAACCATGAACAAATGAGTAATTGTCTAATCTGGAATGTAAAGTGTAGTCATTTAGTGACATACAAAAGTGAGAATGAGAACTTGCAAGAATAAAAAAACAAACAGTAAAATAAAAACTGTCCTTAACACTAAGGAACATACAATTACAGTTCTGCATGGCTTTCTGCAAGAGTCTGTTTCTTAGACCATGCAGTAGTGAGATGCACTGCCTTCCACCAATGTTCATTAGGATGTTCTGAATGACTTCAAAGATGTCCTTAAGTTCCTTTGGATAGTCTATGTTGAGGGCAAAAAGAAGGCCCATCAGCATGGAAATGGCACTTGAGACATCCCTCAGATTAGACAGGATTACTGCCGCCTCAAGGACAACCAACACATCGATGATGTCTTCTTCTTTCACCATCGCAATGCCAACTTTCATCCTCTTAGAAAACGTGTCTTCAATACCTGTCGGCTATAAAAGGGTTCAAAGACAAAAAAAAAAAAAAAAAATTACACAATTACAATTACACAATATCCCTTGTGCTTAAGAATTCATGTCTTTCCAAAGAAGAGCCATACTGATGCCTTGGATGATGGTGATTGGCTTTGGGTAACACTTATTAGTTGTTAAAGTTTTTCAGAATGAGATGTGCACCCCCATGTTACAAATCCATTTCTTGCTTTAAACAAAGACCATGTTCATAAATAACTGAGCATGTCTTCAATTGCAGAATTCAAACAAAATTTTCAATTTAAATGGTAAATGGCCTGTATTTGTATAGCGCTTTACTAGTCCCCTAAGGACTCCAAAGCGCTTTACACATTCAGTCATTCACACACATGGGTGGATGACTGAATCGTGGCTCAAGAGTTGACAGTTCGTCTTATAATTGGAAGGTTGCCGGTTCGAGCCCCGGCTCCGACAGTTTCAGTCGTTGTGTCCTTGGGCAAGACACTTCACCTGTTGCCTACTGGTGGTGGTCAGAGGGCCCGGTGGTGCCAGTGTCCGGCAGCCTCGCCTCTGTCAGTGCGCCCCAGGGCGGCTGTGGCTACAATGTAGCTTGCCATCACCAGTGTGTGAATTTAAATCTACTTATGCTAAATATTGGCTGTGCTCTAAACCAAATCTGGCTGAGAATACATGAAATGTGCAAACTGCAGCTACACTACAGGATCAGATTGTGGCTCCATAGACAATGCTTCTTTAATCAGTTTATTGATTAAAGTTTATTTTTCCCCCTATATTAACAGCATGAAAAAAGAGCATATAGACATGGCTGAACAGGCTGCATAATTGGCACTGAATATCAACATCCACCTTTACCCAGCTGCCCAATGACTCTCGGCCAGTAACCTTTAATTGCTTACCCAGTCTACACAGTCTCTTTTCCAGGGTCCAGGACATTTCACCAAAGTATTGCCCCCCACAGCTGTAGCAGCCACTGCAGCCCCTTAAATATCCTAATATCTCTGCCATTACAATATACAATGTGAGAAATCAAACGTAAAGCTGAAGTGAACAGTACAGCAGCGAAATGTCAAAGACCCTGGTGAAGACATGAATAAACACAAGACACTAATAATATCAATGCTAGCTTGCCAGTTAGTTTCTCTGAAACCCAGGCCAAATCCAGTGTCAAAGATCTTGTAATAATACATTTGGTGAGGAAAAAGTACACATGTTATCATGTGGCATCTATTGTTTCATAGATGCAACATGTTTCATTTAAAATCCACTGTGGTGCTGTCATTATTAAATTTACTAAAAGAAACAATGCTAACCTTCACAGTCTTGAAAGTGTGTGAGGGATCTTCCTTTAGAAAATGAGGTCCTCTGTCCTCTTCCTTTGTGTAGGGCTCTGGTCAAAGAAGTCAAAAAGAAAACAAAAACACTTTTTAAACAGTGTTTATGAAGCATGTAGACAGCTCCAAATTCACAGCTTTTTGATACATAATTCCATCAATATATGATTATCATTGGAGATTTTGAATCAGGCTTATCAGGACATTCAAGTAGAATATGATATCCAACCTACCACCAATATACATAGATTCTGTAAAAGTTACCACACTAAATGTCCAGTTGTGAAATATGATGACAGACTTTACTTATCAGCTTTCTTTCAATGAGTTCATCAGTTGAACTGGATAACCTAAAACTTAAACAAAGGATTAGATTTCGCAGTTGAACACTTACATCATCACCGAAGCATCTTATGAGCCTAGTTAGCCCTCCTATGCCGCTCTTGATTTTGTACAGCTCCACGAACCTCTCCATAATGGTCAAGCACAGCAAAAAGGAACCCTTTCAGGTCAACAGATGTAAGACGGGCAAATTCTGCTTCAACCTGAGCAATAGAAGAAGAGGGGTGGAGAGTACAGGCAGAATAAAAAAAAAGATTCTTTGAGACCCAAATTTAAGCAAACAGTCATCTGAGGCCCATTAGAGAAAACACAAACACACAAAAGCAAACAAACAAAAAGATGCATTTTACCTGCCGTTCAGCAAACAAGGAAGTTCAGAGAACAATAAGGTCTGTCTCGAAATCTTTTAAAGTAGAATGATTGTGAAAATGACTTATGTGATGTAAAACTTTAGTAAACGTGCGATTAAAAGAACACTGAGTAAAAGGACAAGTAACAGTTTCCTTATTCCTCAGATGTTTACCTTGATGAGCAATACTGTTTTAGTCCAACTGCCTCATTAAAGTTACACAACAGGCTTTTTACATTAAAGCCAGCAAGTCCATTACATACTCCCTTTTTAGATCTGAAATACTGTGCACATTCTGTGTATATGTAGTGGACAGCAATTTACCCAAAAGAGCGCAAAGTTTGCAAGTCCACCTCATTTAAATGACAAAGTCAGATGTGATCATCTAGACCTGTGAAAATAAATTAATGACAAACTTGCAGTTATGGATGTTATTACAACCACAAGAACCTAAACAGTCTGCTCCATTGCTTTTGTTAATGAATCATTTGTTGGTAACACGTCTGAATATTTAGTTTATGCCACCTGCATGTGATCATCAATAGTGCCATATTACTTATATCATTTGTTCTACAGAGCTATTAAGTTACAATATAATCTGTGGTGTTTCCAGTATGACAAAATGCACAAATTGTAACTTACCATTTGACTCCATTGACAAAAATAAATCCCCAGCATCAAGTTTGGCTTCACAGACCTAAAATAAGTAAAATAAAAATATATGTTATTATTATATTGTTTTCTCCATTTATTCATGTTTGCTAATTTTCTGACATATAAACAATGTTAGTTTTGTTACAATACAGAGAATGCAGTTTAATTAAAAGGTAAATTATGCAAAAAAAAAAAACTTCTGCAGTATACCATGCCAAAATCAGTGTCTCTGATGCCAATTATTTTATCACTACAGCTCTTTTAGTATGGAAACTCACACAAACTAGTCATACTGATCACAAGAGTTCAAAAATAAGTCAAAATAGTGAGCTGTTGTTAAGCATAAAGCATTTCAGGGTAACAAATAACTGCACAATAGAATTAAAGCAAAAAATAAACACACTTGAGGACTATCTGATAAAAACTAATATAATGCTGGTTTGTAGACCATATTTTGTCTCAGTCCTCAGTGCACTCTTGCAGCTTAGCATGCAGCAGTTAATAACAACTTAAGTGATTACATAGGGGTAAACAGATGACAACAAGCATCGGAGTCCTGCCAAAAAGTTCTTTTTGAACCCAGTCAGTTATTGGAAATATTGCCAAAATGAACTTCCACCAAAATACAACAGCCTGTGAACTTGAAAGAAATTTACAAGCACAGAGACAATATGAAATAAGCTTTATTAATTAGCTGAGTTAGCTTGCTAATATCGCAACAGTGGTTGAGTGCACAACCTTAAAGCTAGCGGCACAATACTTGTGATTTGGTCAGCGCCACATTAAACCCATAAAAAAGGCCATATGTCAGTTTATTAGGTCAAGTTTGGTCATGACACACAAGCTGGACCTTGTCGGCTAAAGTTACATTAGCTAAAGCAAACATTTCGATAAAAGAGAAAAACACACATCATGCCATAGATTCAAAACATGTTCCAACTTTTGTATCTCTCTTTCCTTATAGTTATAACCAATGTTACTCACCTTGAAAGCATATTCCAAAGAAGACGATTAGAAAACGTCCAAGTAAAGTGAGCATGTCGTTAACCGCCAATTCCCCATGATGCACCTCGGTAGCAGTCACGTGAGGCAGTTTTGAATCCTGCTGTGCTCAACTTACCCACATTGTCAAGTTCACATAAGTTTTTGATTTAGCTGGACATGAGTTTTCAAGTTAGCTTTTTTTGGTGTAATTGGGACGTTTTTAACTTGTAATTCTATGTTATAACAACAACTTCAGTCATCTATCGTCAAACTGATATAGAATAATATGTTGAAATAACAAACATCTAGAATTACATTTTACAGTGTGCTGCAGTCACAGCTGTGAGGCTTCTTCACTTCCTGTCTGACGGTTGCTCCTTCCTCCTCGCGCCTGTGTGGAGGTGATGGTTTAGACTGACGCTGACCTGCTGTTGACCCCACTCAGGGAAAGTTTCACGGTGAGGTCGGTCACACACAGGCTGCTGCACCAAAATCCTCCATGTGCTCGTTTAGGCAGATTTCAAAATAAAAGCTCTGTATTTTGAAATGTGCTGATGTAGCAGTTGGGCACTTTTACTTTGAAGGTGAGTGACTTTGTTTAGCTGTACACTTGGAGGAGGTGGTTCCACGGAAACTGTGAGGCAACCAGGTGGAAACCAAAGCAGTCCAGCAGCCTCCAGCAAACACCGTCCAATCAGCTGCCACGTGGCTCCTGGTGACCTCAGCGGTGCCCCCCCCCACACACACACACACACACACAGACACAACAGGAGGTCTGCAGGACGTGACTCAGCAGATCCTTCTGTCTGATGTGGGCTGCTTCACCACAACACACACACATCTGGACACACACTCATTAACAGCGCAGTCACATGCTCAGATAAACGTCACACACCCACTCATGGAAACACACACACACACACCTGTCCCAGCTCTGGTGGTGTGTGAAGCTCACCCAGCTGCTCGTGAACCAAACTCATGATGACGGTTGATGGAGACGCTTCATCCTGCTCTGACCTGCAGTCTGAGGGTGAAGCAGGTGAAGTGTGTGTGTAAATAAAGTCAGTCAGTTACACTTACACATCAGTAACACCTGCATATGCTGAGAATGTGATCAGGACCTTTAAACACGCCACAAACAACCATCTGCTTCCCTCCCAGGAGCTCATGAAGCCCTCGACCCTTCGGAGAGCCTCTACGATCACCTGTGTGTGTGACAGTGTCACCTGTGTGTGTGTGACAGTGTCACCTGTGTGTGTGTGACAGTGTCACCTGTGAGACGCCCCACGTGTCCTCAGTGACAGGACAGACCATCAGACCATCCCTCACCTGACATCCACAACAATCCAGCAGATCTCTGTTACCTCACCAGTTACTGTTACTGACCTTTGACCTCTGAACAGGCAGGATGACCTCTCGCAGTAACCTCACAGGATAAAACATAATGTCTTCTTAATCAGCAGATGTGCCCTCCTCCTGCAGCCAGCTGACAGAGAGCATGGATGGGAATGTTAGCTCCAGGCTCCTTCTTATTAAATCGTGGCAGGTTTGGAGAAGCAGCTGAACTGTAAAGACAAAAGGCTGCAGTTCCTCAGGACACCTCCACCCCTACAGAGGAGGCCTCGTCTTAAACATCTCGTATCTTTAGTGGATTCTGTGTTTTTTCTTGTCCAGCCTTTAATCACCACGGAGCGGCTGAAGTTAGCTAAAACACAAACTGACCCTCTGAAAGTCTTTAACCAGCAAACAGACCAATCAGAGCCTTTAAATGAGACTGAATCGTCCACACTGAGACGAGAACACAGCAGTGATGCTCGACTCTTCCCAAAAACTGCTGAACAACAACGAGCTCACAGGGATGTTTGTGAGGAGATCCAGCAGAGCCAGAACCACAACAGACACACACACACACACACACACACACACACAGTGGAGGCGTGCATGCATTAAACTAGCTCAGCATCACAGACAGAAACTCTCTAACGAGCAGCAACATCATGTTTCTTCTGCTGAAAACATCCAGATGAACAGAATCAACTTTTGGGGATTTCCTCTCCTGGATGATGGAGCATCAGGACACTTTACTGCAGACCTTTGAGACTCTGTTTCTGTTTTCTGATGGTTCCTGGTGGTTCTGGGTCTCCCTGAGTCTCTGTGGTCTGCAGCTTCATCTTCTCTTCGATAGGTGGGAGAAGCTCTGAGGAGGAGAGTGTGACGGGTCTGGAGGTCTCCAGGTTTAATTCGGTTTCTCTTGGCTGACCTTCTCAGTCCTGGTCTCTGTGGTCCTGAGCTGCTGTTTGCTGAGACCTGTAAGCAGCTCCGCCCAGGTTTAGCTCGTCCTTCTTCAGCCGTCACAGTGTTTAGTTTACAGGGTTTTACAGGCCATCATCCTCTGAACCTTTGCTTCCAGCGTGGATCAGAGCTCTGAACATGCAGGTAAAGATGGACGCTCAGGTGTTCCAAAGCATTGCTCCGCCTCCTTTGGGCCGGCGTGTTTTACCAGCAGGTGTAAACGTTTGTGGTGTTGTTGCTTCACACGGTTCATGAAGCGCTTTACGTTCCTCCACGTGTCCACGCATCTAACCTCACTGCACAAGATCACTTCTGATTGGATCACTTGTAAACTGCCCCGCCTTTCTACACAACGTGATGATCTCTGATTGGACGTCGTCTCCCGGATGTATTTTTGTCTCGTTTTTATTTGTTGATTAAAGTGTTGATGTGTTTCTGTCCTCCTGCATCACGTTTTATTCAGTTATTGTCTCATTTTCATCAGAAAGCAAACGTCATCCATGAAAACTGTGATGGAAATTACAGGTGATAGAAACGAGCTCTGCTTCAGTGAAAGGCCGAATCCAGTCTAAGAGCAGAGACGTCCTGACTGAGCCAACAGGTGCTTTTGGACTGCAGGACCAGAACCAGGACAGCTGCAGGTCTGAGCAGAGACCCAGAGCTGCTGATGGACGCCATGACCAGCAGGTTCACAGCCTTCACACCATCACAGCGGCGAACATTTTTAAACACACGGCTCAGTGAAGAGTTCTCGTGGTGTATTTGTACTTGTGTACCTCTCATAAACTATAACTGCGTACATGTAACAGCACACTTCAGTGTTATTTAAATCATCCTCAGCACTGTGGTCTGTGCTGTAACCACACTCAGGACCTTCATCGATGAAGGCCCCTCATCTGCACCTGCCTCCATCAGTGCTGCCTCACACAGAAGCAGATGTGTAACCAGATGTGGGTGTGATCAGATAAGTAGGAAAGCACAGTTTTAACATTCCCCTCATTCCTTCCCCAAACTCAGCGGTCTGAGAGCTTTTATGAAGATGAATAATGGAAATGAGGCAGCTCTGTGACCCTCTGCCTCGCTTTAACGTGCTTCCTGTGGCCAGCAGAGAAGGCTGGAATGCATTATGGAGATGAAGCCAATGTTTTTGGACGTCATCCTCCCGCAGTTTGACTTTTATGTGCTTTTACCTCAATCAGGCAGGTCTGAGAGCTGCTGGGCGACCCGTGCAGGGCAGAGAGCAAACGAGCCGGTGGGCTTAAAAGCAGATCAATTTGCATGTTCTCATCACGGCGCTGAATTATTCCTCAGTGACGCAGCGTGACTGAGAGCACAGCTCGCTCTCCACGCACCTGCCGATTGATGTGGACGGTTTATTGGTGACTTTCCACTTCCTAAACTTTTAAACGACTGCATGAAAAGCTGATTTTGTTTCATTTCACAACAAGCAATTTACTCACGTCCACCAGTAACAGACGCCTCATGAGTCCAGCTTTACTCATCTTTATAAGCACGAAACATCCAAACCATCAATGCACAGACTCAAGTTTGAAGCCGTGCACTAACCTAAAGTTACCTTAGCTTTAGCACCTACATCCCCAAATGATTTGACCCTAATTTATTGCCTCGCGTGTCCTGACAGGGCGCCACTGCCGTACTGCGCCCAAAACACACAAGACTGAATGAATCTCCACCCGTGAGCTTTCTCTGCAGCTCTCTGTCTTCTGGGGTGGAGCTCGCTGGTCATCATGTGACCTGAGGACCCTGACCCTGTAGAGACAAAAAACTTCTTCCACTAATAACATGCAGAAACCGTCAAGGAGTACGAGCGGCGAGGGAGGAGCACCATCTTCAATAAAGTATGAGTCTGCTTATCCGGGGCTAGGTCACAGGGGCAGCAGCCTGGCCTCCCTCTCCTCAGCCACCTCCTCCAGGGGCCTCCTCCTGTGACAACATGCCCAGAACACCTCCCTCAGGAGGCGTCCTAGTCCTGTACCTGAACCACCTCAGCTTAAGAGAGTTCATGTTTCAGAGGGAGAGAGGCGCCCTTCAGAGAAAGTCCTGGAGCCTGAATGCATTCATTAAGACTCATAGAGTCGGTTGGTACATATCGTTACATCACGCACTCCAGGTGTACACAAGCATAGCAATGCTATAACGCCACGCCCACAGAGGGAAAAACAGCTGTTATAATGTTAGCTAAATGTTAGCAAGCTGCAGTTGTTATACGTAATGACGTCGCAGCTTTGTGAGTTGTATAAATTCACCTCCAACACCACGATGCCTAAAAGCCACATGAACAGACGGGTAAACGGTGTTTGAATCCAGAAGCTCTTTGGTTTTACGAACGTTGTCATCTTGTAACAAAGTGCTGCTAGAAACATCTTCACCATCTTCAGATGGACACGTATCCATGCAGCTGTTTTAAACCATCAGTTTAGTCAGATCTCAAACACTGGACCGACAGTTCATCAGCCAATCAGCTGTTAGCCTTTGTTGTTGTTGTTGTACTGACTCACAGTACAAAGATGATCAGGAGACAACAACGATCACACAAACATTTACACAGCGTATGATCTCACAACAGCTCTGCATTAGTTCACCTTCTATTGACCAATCACGTTTCACCATGCAGGTAAACATTATGTTTGTACCTGCTGAAACATGACATCAGCCACACCCACAGCAGGAGTGGGTGGAGCTTCACTGTCGTCCCGAATGTGAAAGCTGAAAACTGTAAACTCAGGAAGTGTTTCTGCGTTGTGTCACACAGACGAGGGAGCGAGGAGTCTCAGATGGATGTTGCACGCCGCCCTGCTCGTGCTGCACCTACACGCTGCAGTACAGGAGCGCATTAATGTTTCACAGTCAGCCTACAGCGAGCTCCATCCATTACATTCAGTTTTTCTTTGCTCCTCTCCTCTGTGGCATTCACCCACCTCCCTCTCTCTGCAGTCTGTATGTAGGTCAGGAAGCCGTGTTAAATGTAAATGTCGCTCACACGCTCAGAGCGTCCCCGTGATGCAGGGACTGTTGAGAGATGAAATGAAACACCTCCGTCCTCTTCAAACGCTCAGAGAGAGTTCGTCTCCCGGGCGACCCCGCGAGGCTGCAGCCGCCCGCAGAGTCCAGGTGAACTCGCTGAAGCCGCTTTGATGAAGGAGTCTGGGGGCGGGGTCACATCTGCACAGGTCAGCCAGGTCCGCCGCGGCACAGGTGGGACTGGAAAACGAAGCAACCAGAATTGAGCCAAGTGGACGAACCCCACACTCCATCAGCGCTCCATCAGCGTTCCATCAGCGCTCCATCAGCGTTCCATCAGCGCTCCATCAGCGTTCCATCTGCGCTCCATCAGCGCTCCATCAGCCGACCACAGGAACATATTCATCACATACTCTGGATCCTTAAACTAAAGATGAGACCTTACTGGCCTCTCTGACACACGTGGAATATTTTCCGTGTGAAGGAACTGAGATGAACTCTGATGATGGCGGCGCCATCACTCAGGTGTCTCTGCCACAGAGTGTCTTATGTTGCTGTCACTACGTTTAATTCACCAGAGTCATAAACTCCAGTGGGAGTGGATCCTCCTCAGGTGGCAGCACACTTTCCCACTGTGGGAGTGTGAGGAAGTGTGGAACCTCTGCCGGGAACAGTTCCATCACTGATCCGACACCAGGAAGGCAGCGAGTCCTTGTGATCTGTGGGCGGGACAGGAAGCACTCAGGTGTCACACGTGTAAAACGTTCAGGTTTCCGTGGTTACCTCGGGCGGTGACGGTCACAGCTGGAGGCTCATTGATGAGTGCGTCTCAAAGAGGAAGTGATCAGGAGATTTATCTGTGTCGCAACAAGATTAGATTAATTTATTTCTAATGTTTTCATTCAGATGTGGGTCAGAGGGTCAGTGGCACAGGTCAAAGGTCAGCGGGTGAATCAGCAGCATTTGCAGGATGTAGTGCTGAGCGGGAGTTTAACAGTGTGGAAATGAAGCAGCAGTGAAAACGCCTCCAGCTCCTCCAGATTCTGAGTAACAGCTTTGATGCTGCGCTGCCAACCAAACCACAGCGCAATGAAGCCAGCCAACCAGAAGAGCCGCCTCCCCCCGCACGCCAGGGAGGAGGAGAATCCGTCGCTGCAGCGGGTCAGTGGGTTTGATCGCTGAGAGGAGTCACTCCGGGGCGAGCCGCGCCTCCTCCTGAATTTTAATGAGGGTCTGCTACACAGAGCGAGCTCACACCTGCCGCCATCACACAGTGAACATCAGGCTCCTGCCTCCGGCCCTCTTACAGGTCTTATAGACACACCTGCTCAGGTACACTTTCACAGCAGAGCAGCTGCGACTGTGATGTGTTGCAGAGACATCAGCTGAAGCTCTACACAGCTGGCTGTACTCTCATGTAATACCTCTTTGAACCACAAGATGGTGCAGCGAGTCGGTGCACTCGGGGAGGATGCTTTTATAACTCACCTGTCTAAATCGTACTTAAAGTTTGCTTTATTAGGGGCGTGGCCTCTGTGACTGACAGGTGGCTGTAGCTGCTAGCTTCACCTGAACTGGACTCATTCATGTTTTCTGTCTTTACTCAGCTGAACAAGTAAAAGACTGAAGTCAGACGTGGATCCTGAATCATTGTATGAGTTATAGATCTGAGAGCTCGGGTCTCACATTCATCAGGCTTTAATATCCTGTTAGTTTGCACTAATTAACAGACACGTAAAGTGAAAATAAGCAGATATAAAATCAGTCGTGTTGATGGTCAACATGGGATCCACAGAGGGTTTCAGGTCTTCTCTGCTCATTTGATTTCTTCCATGTATTAAGAGAGCAGAGCTCCAGATGTTTGCACAGCAGCAGGAGCTGCAGCCTGATGCTATCCTGGAGAAAGGTCAGCAGGTCAGAAGATGACATCTATTTCCATCAGCTCACGCTGCAGAGCTGCATGAATATTTAGATTTCCACACGGAGCAGATGTGATTAAATCCTGGTGATTAGACTTTCAGGCCAACTTGGAAATGTCATGTGAGGACAGGTGTGAGGCGGCGCTGTCACGTCCTCCCCCTCCCATCCGCACGAGTCCCCAGCTGATCTCTGAGGAAATTTTCATTCCAGCGGCTCGGCGCAGTCATCTGAATGTAAATGCTGAGCTGATTGCAGAGCGCGGCGAGGATCTCCGGCGGGAGGAGGCTCTCTGATGCGAGAACGCAGCCGGGGTCGCCGAAAACCTGTCTGACACCGAGACCCCAATCAGGTCTGCGAGGGAGGACGACGTGACGGGAATAAGCAGGTGCTCCCGTCACAGACTCACAGAGAGCTGGATCACTGAAACACTCACAGACATCACATGATGGAGACAGATTTATGAACCAATCACACGCCTCTGAACACGCCCGTGTTAGAAACTACACGAACAGTTCGTTTGTTATAAATGTTTGGTTTTCTTTCTCTATCAAAGTGTTTGAGGCTCTCCTGTTAAAACCATGAGCTGAGACGCTCAGCTGGCAGCTGGGAGCAGATACAGGAGACTCTGACCCGGACGCTTCCTCCTGAGGCTTCAGGTCCCCGAGCGGCTGCTCGCTGTATCGTCCACATTAACCAGGACACACTGCTTCCTGTCCTTTGATGGACGGGTTCCTGAACTCCTCGACCTTCAGCTGTTGTGAAAGTTGATGTGTGGACGTGTTTATTATTATTTTTTATTATTTGATTGTAGTTTACTGTCATCATTGTTCATCGGTGAAGCTCACCTTCAGCTCACGTCTGTTTAAATCTCGCCTCTCATTTTGTTTTCTTCCACCAAAACCATCTCTGCTTTCCCAGCTCTTTACCCCTCCCCCACCCTTTCTCTCGCTCTTCATCAATGACTCTGTGTTATCTCCTCCTCCTCCTCTTCCTGCTCTCTGTCCTGACTTGATGCTCGGAGGTCACATCAGGTAAATCCAGCTCTGTCTTTGTTCTTCAGCTGTGAAGTTTAATCCTCTGCTCCATTAAACTCTGGAGGAACTCAACCTAGAAATGCATCGATCTGATTGGTTCAGTGAGCGAGCTCATGCTATAGACTCTGTGTGAGTCTCCGTGGATAAAACCTCCACCCTCCTGTGGATGTGGACAGATTCAGAGTTAGGTCAGGACAGCGGAGGAGAAGTCGCCTCAAAGCATCACAAAGTCTCACAGAGAGCAGCCGGGCACCTTCACTCTGCTGATACTGAAGTCAAAGGTCAGCGAGCTCAGCTGTCTTCTGCAGCAGTTTAACTTCATCTTCACATTTCTCTTTCAGACTGGCCGTGTTGTACTGTAACAGTTGGTAACAGACGGCGCTCAGGAGACCACGGCGCTTTTTATTTTTCTGTTACTGCACAGCTACAGCACACGCCCGCCCTCTGCTGGTGGAGGAGTCAACAGCACTCCCACCACAACTGTATATTACACCATCCATCCATCCATCCATCCATCCATCATCCATCCATCCATCCATCCATCATCCATCCATCCATCCATCCATCCATCATCCATCCAACCATCATCCATCATCCATCCATCCAACCATCATCCATCCATCCATCCATCATCCATCCATCATCCATCCATCATCCATCTGTCCAACCATCCATCCGTCATCCATCATCCAACCATCCATCCATCCATCCATCATCCATCCATCCATCCATCTGTCTGTCCATCCATCCATCCATCATCCATCATCCATCCATCCATCCATCCATCATCCATCCATCCATCCATCCATCCATCCATCATCCATCCAACCATCATCCATCATCCATCCATCCATCCATCCAACCATCATCCATCCATCCATCCATCATCCATCCATCATCCATCCATCATCCATCTGTCCAACCATCCATCCGTCATCCATCATCCAACCATCCATCCATCATCCATCATCCATCCATCCATCCATCTGTCTGTCCATCCATCCATCCATCATCCATCATCCATCCATCCATCTGTCTGTCCATCCATCCATCCATCCATCATCCATCCATCCATCCATCCATCATCCATCCATCCATCCATCTGTCTGTCCATCCATCCATCATCCATCCATCCATTATCCATCCATCCATCCATCATCCATCCATCATCCATCCAACTGTTAAGGTTCAGAATATTGAGGGGGAATCCAAAAATAACCACAGATCCAGGCTGGTGCAATTAGACGGCATTTTAATGAATACACATATGCGGAGCCAATACTGTTCAGATTCAGCATTGAACTGCTTTACAATCGTCAGACCATGGTTTTATAGGGTTAAGATAGTACAGCCCCCCTTTTCTGTTGCTAGGCAGATTTAATACAGCATACATCAACTCAAAACCACAATGACTTTTAACATAGTTTAAAACAGAACATCATCTTCGGGTCGAAGCCAGGTGCTTCCCCCCTCTCGTCTTCGCTGTCGCTTCTCTTCTGGGACATCTGGTGTACTTCCTGGAACAGACTACCACGTACGCACCCAAACTTTGCAGTTATAAACTCTTACCTAAATGAGTCGATCTAATATGTGTGTGCGTGCACGTGCGGGGGCGCGTGCGTGCTGTGTACTGCGTACGTGTCATGACCTCTCTCACTATATGTGTCTGTATGTGTGTATGTCTGCACATACACGCTGCACCTTAATTGACCTCAGCTTAAGCAACCAGGCTAAGGCCATCCTGTGTGTAATGATCTTAACTTCTATGTAAAATGTATAAAACAAATGTTTCAATCTAATACAACTACTTAAAGCTTAAATCAAAGATAAATGCATAATAAAACACCCTGCTCTTAACTTGCACTCACTCTGCTTTCGGTTTCACTTCTGCAAAAGCATGTAACTTCAAAAACATGTACTTCCTGTCGCTGCAGCTCAGTTTTCTCACTCACTGAAGACTTCAGTGTAAGAATATAAAAACATTCAAAAACCTTTAAATTATAGATTCAACTCCACAGTTTGAAGTGGTTATAACTGAACCTGTAATAAAGACTATAACCATATATTTGAACATCTGAATGCATCTGAATGCAACATCTGTCATGGTCCCCGCACCTCGCCGGCTGACAACAGTCAGGCGCTATGTATGTTGTTTATTCTCTTCTCTCGCACCTGCTCTCTCTTTCTCTCTCGTCCTCTCCCTCTCTCTCTTTTCCCTGCCGAGGTGGAGCTCAGTATGGGCTCCCGCCTCTGGCCCACGCACCTGGGGATGATCAGCACACCTGCCGCTGATTACCAGAATTAGAGTCCTACTTAAGATGGCGGATCTGCTCTACTCGTCGCTGGATCGTTGAGCCATCAGCGTCAGTCGCCCTGCACTCTGCAAAGTTTTGCTCGTGAGTACGTCTGAACCAGGAGACTAACTGTTTCTCTGTCTGTATATAGATTACCCCCGGACCCGTTTCCCGGTGCACTGTGATTGAACGTGAGCAAGAGTGGTTGAGGAAAGAAGAGGAGCTGTGTGTGTTTGCGAGAGCTGTATGGAAATCTCCCCTCCCTGGACTCCTGCCCCTTTCACTCCGGGACCCTGGAACCCCGGCCCCTTTTCCCCAGACACCGTTGTGTATATATATTTCACTGTGGAGAACACTGTAAATAAATTCACTTTTGGTTTGAAGGAACTTGTGGTCTGCGCCTGAGTCCGCTCCGCTAATCGTGACAACATCACCATTAATAATAAAATGGTAATGATGATTATACTAATAGCCACAAAAATATCTTCCTCCTGACACAACCATCATCCATCCATCCATCCATCATCCATCTGTCTGTCCATCCATCCATCATCCATCCAACCATCATCCATCCATCCATCCATCCATCCATCATCCATCTGTCTGTCCATCCATCCATCATCCATCCAACCATCATCCATCCATCCATCCATCCATCATCCATCCATCCATCCATCCATCCATCCATCATCCATCTGTCTGTCCATCCATCCATCATCCATCCAACCATCATCCATCCATCCATCCATCCATCCATCATCCATCTGTCTGTCCATCCATCCATCATCCATCCAACCATCATCCATCCATCCATCCATCCATCATCCATCCATCCATCCATCCATCCATCCATCCATCCATCATCCATCCAACCATCATCCATCCATCCATCCATTCATCCATCCATCCATCCATCCATCCATCCATCCATCCACTCACAAACAAAATTTTGGTATTTTGTCTCATTTATTAGAGAAACTAAGGATTGTTACATCGAACTGAAAAGTCTGCTTTCATGCTCTTTAACTATCAGTGCTGACTGGCCTCAGCTGGTTTCATCACTTCTGCCATTATCATTGAAGAACGTGGGTTCAGTTGACCTTCAGAGGTCGTCGTTTGTTTCAGAGCTGGTTTTGGAGAAAGTGTGAACAGTTTATGATGTTTGTCAGAATGATTCTTTTATTTATTCCATGACTATGAAACCAGAAACGCCACACTGGTGTTACCTGGTTAGAGTTGGTGTCACAGATAACTGGCTGAAGGCAGGCGGAGAATCACAACAAGCTCATCCTGAAGCTGGAGCTGCTGACCTCCACCGAGTCCTAGGATCTAGGAGCACATCTGGATCATGAGAACATCTCCCAGTTTTCTCAGTGGACTGTGCCAGATGTTCAGTTTGTTCCTCTCACAGCGGTGAAGAGTTCTCCCAAAATAATTCCTGGATGCAGATCAACTTCAATCACTTCTGAGTCGGGTGAAGCCTCAGCTCTGCGAGTGTTTTCATTGGACTCTGGTTTTTTGGGTAATGACCATCAAACCGATCACATGACCTCCTTCATGGAGGTAATGAACGTAACAGCGACGCAGCACGGCGCCTTTTAGTTTCATTTATGAACAACTGAAGGTAAAAGCATAAAAACTCCAGGAATCACGTCTTCTTCACCTCCTCTCTCTCTGACAGATGGCAGGTCAGTGGGACACGTCACAGCGACTGATTGATGATTGGTCCCTTCAGGGAGCGCCAGTCATCCAGCTCATGTGATTGGCTCCTCACAGCTCACCAGAGTGGAAACAGAGTCTGTGTGTTTCCCTGAACACTGAATACACATCCATCCATCCATCTCTACCTTTTATCCAGGTAAAGGTCACAGGGGGCAGCAGTCTAAGCTCCGCCTCCCTGATCCTCCCCCTCGACTCCAATGTGTCGTCCAGCAGATGTGGGCTCAGACTTGGAGGTACAAACATCACCTCAGTGTAAGTCTGAGGTTATGAAGCCAACGTGATCACATGATCTAACAGGACACACTCTGCCCTGTGATTGGCCCAGAAAGTAGCGGCGCTGTCGACCAAACAGCCCGTGACCTTAAAGCCTCCGTGACATCATCGCTGTGCTTCTTGGTGTCTGTTTTTAGCCATGTGTGGGTCTTTTTCAGCCCTCTGTGCTCGTGTACGAGCAGTTTTAGTCTTTGTGGTTGTTTTGTGTGTTTTTAGCCATGTTGCCTCTGTGTGTACTCCTCCACCTGTCCTCCACCTGTTGTTGAGCTTTTAGATTTTTTCTCTGATGTTTCTGAGATTTAGTGTCTGTGTTTGCTGCTCCAGAAATGTGACTTCACTGAACCACCGAGTGAAACGTGGAGGAGGACGACTGTGGGTGAATGTGAGCTGAGTGGGAGACAAGCCGAGGGAAACCTGACCGGGTGGAGCTGCAGCCTGAGAACAAGACAGGGAAACAGAAGACAAGGAAGGGAGGAGACGAGGAAGGGAGGAGACGAGCAGATGCTGAGAGTGCAGACTGGCAGCTGGTTTTCCACCCGTCTTGTATTTCATGTGAAGGATGTGTCCAAACCCTCAGCAGGCCACACACCGGCCGCTCCACCAGCACCAACCTGTCTGCAGGAAGATTTAAAGGATCTGAGGTGCACATGATCAGGTCCTGATGGAGTAAATGTTCCCAAACTGTGATCTCACACGAGCGTCCTCCTAGAATGAAAATGCTGTTGTGCAGGATTACATCACTTCCTGTGAAGACGCGCTGTGATAAATCTGAGCAGCTGGACTCAATCAGCAGTTTGAGAAGCTCATTAAATCGAGTTTGACCAACTTTAGTTTAATAAATCTGACAAAAGATTAAAAATTAACATCTTTCCTGTGTTTTTACTCTCACTGACTTTAACCTGCAGGCTCCAGCACTTCATTAATGAAGACCTCAGTGACCACTCTGCTTCTTTAGCTAAAGGGTTAGACACCTCGCTCAGCACGAGGCCTTTAACACACCGTAGATGCTCTGTTAGTACACTGACCTCACAGCAGCCGTGTTATTGGTCACATGACGTCATTAAAAGGCTCCAACAGCACAAACACGTGCAGAGGTCCAGTTCAGGTGAAGCTAGCAGACAGCTAGCAGCTACAGCCACCTGTGTCACCATCCAGCTGTCACTCACAGAGGCCACGCCCCCAATATTGCTAACTTTAAGCCTGGTTATGATTTAATGTTGGACACAGGTTTATCTTCATGCTTTAGGGGACAGATATCTGCTGAGTGTGACGTCTGTGTGTTTACTGCTGTGTTCACGGAGCAGATTTAACATTTCAGAACAAATAACGGACCAAAAACGATCAAAGTAAAACCATGTGAAGGATTTTTATTCGTTCTGTTAGAAACAAACGGCTCTGTGAGATTTCTGCACATTTTCATCCTCTGAGGCTCCGACAGTCAGATGATGATGTCTTCTTCTCCTGCATGCATCACTGAGGGAAATCAATCACACCTGTGCAGCACCCTCATCGTCCCTCACATTATTATGTAAATGGGACTCGACACAGTGAAAGTGATTCTGCAGAGAAGCTGCACATGTGGACGTGGTTTCCTCCTCCTGTCCCGGTGCTGTAAAAGCTCCGTGTTGTTTGTCAGAGCAGAGACGGGTTCATTCACTGCCTCCTGCATCTCAGCTCCAGGCTGAGCTGATTTATACGTGGCTCTGGGGCGGCTGCAGACTCCGGCATGTTTCAGAGCAAAGATAAAACTCGGTGACGTCCATCGGAAATAAATAAGAGCTAAAAGACAGTCGCAGACTCCCACAGCACGTCCCACAGCTCAGGACGCCATCGTTAAACACGACAACAACAGAATTGAAGCAGGGCGAGCTGCAGAGGCCACAGCTCAGAGAGATGGACCCCGCTTCCTGCTCAGGTTTCAGAGCAGAGCGGGGTTAAACGTGCGCCCAGATGTTCCAGATGCTCCACTTTTACTTTCACACAATCTGAAAGCTGAGCTCCTGCTGCCCACACCAGAACACTCCACTGTGGGCGCTGAGGTCACAGCTACACACTCATGACCACAGTCTGCTAGGAACCATCATCCATCCATCCAACCACCATCCATCTAACTGACTGCTCCATCAAACCTCCGCCCGTCTGTCCATCCAGCCTCTGCTCACAGACCTGCTCCAGACTAACCTCCATGTGACGGTCAAACCCACGACCACACTCTACAGTCTGTAACTCTCATCTACTTTTATTATTCATTCATCTAAACACAATCACACACTTTAGTTTGATTTGTAGGCGCACACATTTAACTTATGTATTTGTGACTGATCCTTGTTTCTTTATGAGCCTGACATTTATTATTTTTTAAATATAACTTCTTAGGTTAAATAAAGGAAAACCCTTTTCTTCTAATAATTCCTGTCCTGCTGTTCAGCTCCATCAAGGTGTCCCAAAGCCAGTGAGGGATATAATCTTTACAGAAGAACATTCATGAAACACTCAGATCCTGAACATTGACTCTTTTTGATGTGGAGGAGCAGCAGCTCTGCTCTGAGCTTCTCCTGAATGAGCGAGCACGTCGCCCTCTGTAGTGCAGAGCCCAGAGTCGGGCTACAAGAACAAAGAACCACAGCACGTTGTCCAGGCTGAGGATACTGGGGCTCTGTTCTGGAGATAGGTGATGTGGTTTGGTTGGAGGTCTGACCTCAGTCACAGTGACTCATGTGGGTCTGGGATCCTGGCGACCAAAGAAGGGGCCGTAGGGGTCCAGAGGCTTGTGGGTGGGCGGGTCAAGGGGAACGATTCAGTCCAATCTCAAAGACTTGATGCTCTCACCGAGCAGCTCCATGAAGGAGACGGATCACTCCTGTGTTATCTGCTGAAAGTGACAGAGTGGGGGGACTTCCTGTCAGGTCACCGAGTGTATGACCTGTCCTCTGCTGTGGGATGAAGTCGCACCACCATCCAGTGAACCGGCCCGTAAACATCACAGCTGAGGAACAATCAGACTTCCTGTTTGCTCCTCAGTGTGATCAGTGAAGCTGCAGGATCACCTGCCACCCTCACAGCTGCTTCATGTGCAGGTGAGTGCTGCCACCTGCTGGACCGTCACCACCAAACAGCACAAAACCTTTCAAATCTCTCATTTCTAACAGCGTCTCATCTAAAACCAGCCCGATTCTGTCTGATCTTTAACTCCTGCTGCTTCTCATCAGCTGATGCAGTGTCCAGTTTATTAGGTACAGCTGCTAAACTCTTCATTAAACTCATTCTGACATTTACATTACATAAAATGATAAAACAGAATCAGAGTTAATGGGCGGGGTTTAACCTGCATGTTAGCCGTCACTGACAGGATGGCAGAGCAGACAGGACATGACCGGGTGGGCCGCTCGTCTTCACCATCCCGCCTCCATTTGATCCGAACCACAGGAGCGTGTCATGGGTCAAAGTCCCGGCTCATGTTTCTCATTTATGAATATCTGTGCGAGTCTGGCTTCATGGCTGCTGCTCAGACAGCGCCCTCTGTTGGCAGTTAGAAGTACAGAGTCGGTGGGGGCTGTGCTTCATCTATACGAGTCAAAATGATGAAGACTCATCCTGAACGAGTGAAAGCAGGAGGATCATGTTAGTTGGAGTTCAGGTTTCCGGGCCACAGGAGTCCTGTGTTGGCCAAACGTTGTCCCAGCGTTATTATAAAACCTCTGGCAGAACAGCTGGATGAACTCCGGTGTACACAGGTGCTCACAGACACAAACTACATCTTTCTTGGCTGCTACCTCAAAACACACTGTGTACTGTCGGTCCTGTGTGCTGCACAACATTCAATATTTAGTATTTACTGTTATTGACATTTATTTAGGTTATTGCAATGACGTTTTTATTCTGTTCCTCTTTTTTCCTCTACAGGTGATTTTATTTCTTCTTTTTTGTGTCCTCTCTCACTCTCCCTCTTCCTGTTTTTCTTCCCCTCCCTCTCTTTTTTCCTCCCCGTCCTATCCCCCACTCACGTCTGTCCCGTCTGTGATAACTTGAAATGAAATAAAATAAATAAATAATAAAGGCCAATCAAATGGACCAATACGGCAAGGCCGTGATGACCCACTGGGTAAAGTAAATCCGTTGGGTCTCTTTGTCGGCCTTCACACATCAACTCTGACGGCTAAAGAACCAAACAGGCAAGAAAAAAAAAGGTTTGATTTAAAGAATGAGGGTGATGAAAATGATAACTGTCAGACAGACTTTATATCTTTGTAGGAGATTATAAAGTGTCCTTTCTAAACACCCACAAACACAGACTGAATATTTACAGAGAAACGACCTCATCGAGTGATTGATTATGAGTTTATTGGACAAACAGACGTGGGAGAACGCTGAGCAGCAGTTACAGAGTGTATAAGGCACTTTAGCAGCAGTGAGCACACTGAAAGCATCACGGTGTAAAAACTGAAGCTGGTCCATCAGACTCACACTGACTCCTCCTGAAACATCAGCTGAGGACAGAAGCTCTGTGAGCTTTAAGCCTGCGTTTCATTCACTGAGATGAGACCTGCTGCTGCAGCCTCAGAGCCTCTGCACCGCCCTACCCCGCCCACCAGGTGGCGCTCACACTACAGAGACCCACCTGTGAACTGTTTTCTGTCTGTGGCGCCTCAACCTGAGCTGTGATTGGTCACGAAACACCCTACAGTCTGCTCTAAGTCACTCTACAACATTTACAATTAATAACCATCGTCTTCACCATGCACGCCTCCTCTTCCTCAGAGCTTGGCCTTGGCCTGGAAGAAGCTCATGACGGCGTTGAAACACTCGTCTGACGTCCAGCGCTCCATCAGGCGCTCCACCTCGGCGTCGTTCACGGCGTGCAGGCGCTCCTTCTCCACCGAGCGGATCAGCTGTTTGGACAGAGCCAGAGACTGAAAGAGGGGCGGAGACAGAGAGGTCAGAGGTCAGATTAAGCTGATTCAGGGCCTGGACTCGTTTCCCTGCAGACACAGCCGTCAGCATCACTCTGAAGTAAATTTACTCAATATAAGAAAATCCTTTTGTACCCAGGACGAGACCAGTTTCTGGGTCACCTCAGAGCTGACTGCTAACAGGACAGTAAGTACTTGAAAGCAGTAGAGTACTCGAGTAAGTCTGTGTGTGATTACGTTGCGGGGCAGCTTGGCGTAGGCCTTCAGCCGAGTCCAGACCTCCGACTGGAAGCTGCTGTCGGGGAAAACCTCGGTGACCAGGCCGAGCTCACAGGCCTGAACCGCCGTCAGCTTCTTGTTGAACAGCAGCATCTCGCTGGCCTGAAGACAGAAGGAGACACTGAGAGAGGTCATGTCCTCTGTGTCCAACCAGCAGATACTCACGTCACATCAGCGTTACCATGGTTACAGCCGTTTTACTAACTCTGATGGTTTTAGGTCCAAAGATTTAAATGCTGTAAAATGTAACTAAAAATGAGGCAGCTTGAAATCAAAGAGGTGAAGTCAGTGTTTTCCTTTCATGTGATCCGCAGAGGAACACTTTCACTGTATGACCTCACACAGAAGGAAAGGAAACATGTCATCAGTCCTGACAGCTGCCTGCAGTGTGCACAGGTTACCAGCAGGGGGCAGCGTTCATATGAGCACTGCCTCTGTGACAGACCTGTGTGTGTGTGTGTGTGTGTGTGTGTGTGTGTGTACCTTAGCAGCACCCATGAGTTTAGGGAAGATGTAGGAGGAGCATCCCTCGGCGCTCTGACCCAGCTGACTGAACGGCGTGTGGAAGGTGGCCTGAGACACACAGAGGCACAGCGTCATCACCTGGAGCAGGTCGCTGTGTGTCATGTGACCTGAAAAGGTGTCTTTCATGGAAACTGGACATTAAATTGTTCATTAATAATATCAATGAAGCTCTGCATAAACACCCAGCATCAGATAAATGAGGATAACACAGGTCTGCAAACTGCATTTGACTGTTTCTTATTTTTACTCACTGAAACCGGGAAAAACATTAAATAAAATTCCATCTGATAGGTTTTCTTGTAACTCTTTTTAGTTTAATTACGTGTAGTTTCCCTTTTTAAACTGAAATCTGGTGTCCTATACCTGAGTCAAGAAACATATCAATGATATCCTGATGCACGCTCAATCATCCAGGTAAGTAAATCTCCAGAAGTTGATTCTGTTCATCTGGACGTTTTCAGAAACGTTTCGTCATCATCCAGGTGATTTCTTCAGTCTCAGCTGACTGCTGGTTTCCAGCCCACTGAGTGAACAATGGGCTGAGAGGCCAGTTCACTGATCATGGAAACCTACATCCACATGAACAGACTCCAGAGAAATACAGAGAAAATGTGAGGAATTGTGGGAGTCAGTAGGAGGGGGGAGGGTAGGGTGGGTGTGGCGGTGTGAGGAGCTCAGATGATCGAGTCCCAGCAGGTTTATTTTGTTCATAGTGAAAGATCAGGAGTCTCACAACAGTTATGCATAGTTTATAAAATATTGATGTTTTCATGGCTGTTGTGCATTTTTAATGTAAACTCATGTTTTAGCAAAAACACTGTAGGTGATGGAGGGAGATGGTGCTTTGCAGAGCTGTGTTATCGTGCACTGATAATCACGCTACGCTGCAGTCACAGAATAACCACGCAGAGCAGGTCCAGCTGTGACGTGATCACAGAGGCAAGATCATCATCCAGGTAAGGAAACACCTGAGTCTGCACTCACAAACATCCTGAGCCTACGAGTCACAAAGGTTTCATCATCATCATCATCATGTGACGACTTCTGTGTGTGTGTGTGTGTGTGTGTGTGCGTGCGCACCCTCTCTGTGGCGTAGACCAGGTCAAAGAGGCCCAGCACAGTGACAGACACGCCCACAGCCGGTCCGTTCACCACGGCAACCAGCGGCTTGGGGAAGTCTATGTAAGCGTTCACGTACTTCCTGCAGAGAGAGAGAGGAGAGCTCAGGGTTTCAGGTTTGGCACCAAATCAAACATCCTGACTGTGCAGGAATGATTCAGGGTGGGCTGATCTCTCCTTCAGGTCAGTTTGAGGTTCAGAGGTCAACAAGGAGACGACCTTTAACGACCTCACGTGATGCAGCTAACAGCATGCATGCAGAGCCACTGTGACCCACGCTATACTTAAGGACATGAATACTTAGGTACTTTTACTCGAGTACAGTGGGTTTCCTGCTGCTTCCATCATGAACAGTCACCTGAGCAGATCTGCACCATGTCTGGCCATCTCCTCCACCCCGTTCTCCGGGATCTTGGTGAAGTTGGTGAGGTCGTTTCCACTGCAGTAGAAATCGCCGGCGCCTGAAACGTGAGAACGAAGAGAACACGTGTTCACTTCAACACGAGCCTGAAGGTTTCAGTCGGGAGTCGGAGTTTAGTCCCAGCGAGGACGGACCGCTGCGTTTCCTCAGACTCATTCTCACCACGAACAGCAACAACTCATTCATGATGTTCAGTAACACAGAAACATCTGCATGATGAACCAGAAACATCTGCAGGCCTGATGCTGAACCAGAAACATTCACACAGCAGCACAACTTCATTCATTTGACTCTTCTTCCTGTCAGTGGCTCGTTCTGGAAGCTCACAGGACCTGACACACAGCCCTGTGTGTGGTGTGTGTGTGTGTGTGTGTGTACCTGTAACGACGGTGATGACAGAGTCGTCCGTGGCCGCCTGCTCCAGAGCGGCGATGATCTCGTTGTACATCTGACAGGAAACACAAATATAAGAAGAAAAGCAGGTTTACATGTTTTAGTTTCAGAGTAAAGCTTCAGTCTGAAGCGTGGCTGACCTCGGTCGTGATGGCGTTCTTCTTGGCCGGTCGGTTCAGTTTGATGGTGGTGATGTCATCCTCCTTGGTGACCAACAGCGTCTCGTAGGTCGCACCGCTCCCAGCTGGCTGTGCGCTCACCTGGGCGGAGCTTCCACTCTCTGCCTCCACCAGGGAGCCAATCAGGTCGCAGTACTTCTGTCGGGCTTCATCCTAACAGATTCAAACCAAAGAGGAAAGAACACAGCAGAGCGGCCTGTTAGCATCAAGAAGCTAAAGGAGGAGCAGGTCTGTGAGCTCCGAGCGCAGCGACGCTCTTTCATTCAGGAAACACTTGAACCTGTCTGCAGCCGTTAACCTGAAGTCCCGAGACAATAAAAGACTTCCTACAGACAGCTGAGCAACGACCCTTCATCATTTATCTCCCTGCTGTGTTTGTACCTGTGAGATGGAGCCCAGAGACTTCCACGCATCCCACTTGGCCTTGTTGACAAAGTCCAGCATGCCGGGTTTGGGAGTGTTGCAGGGACCCTGGGTGGCCTGAGCGAGGAGGAAAAGGAGGAAGAGGAGCAGGTGAACTTAAACTGAAGTCCTTCATGAACCCACACACCGGGACTTTTACACCGGGGCAGAGTTTTGAGCATCTCTGTCACACGTGTCGAGCTCGGCTTCACGTTAGTGCTCCGAGGAGACAAAGCTGCAGCACACGCACGACTCCAGCCAATGACAGGAGATCAGCACGCTCCCACATGTGAACGCTGAGCATAGTTTTACTCACATCTCCAACCGGGACGACCGACTGCTGAAGAACGAGCAGAAACAGAAGCAGCTGCTGACCCCACAGCCGGCCCCACAGCTGACGTAAGACTCTGGCAGGTGGCAGCAGTGAAGCTCAGTAACGAGACTTATATTTTCCTTCACTACCAAATCTAATCAGTCCCACAGTAACACCAATTAAATTAGTTTTTTACACTGAGGTTAATGAAAATTAGACAGTTTTATGAAGTTTTCATAAGTATCATTTTTTTAAGCTAATACTTTTTTTTAAAGGAGGACATGATTTTTTTTTTAAAAAAGGTTTGACAAATCTGGATTAACCATTTTAAAACCTGCTTTGAAAAGCTCCACGTGAGAATTTTCCAGAACACCAAATGTCTGAATGTGGAACATCTGGAACGTGTGGAACGTGTGGAACATCTAGAACATGTGGGGAACTGGCACCTGTTTGAAGAGAGCGTAGATCTTCAGTTTGACCTCGTTGCCCGGGTCGTTCTTCAGCGTCGACAGTTTGCTCTTCGCCTGCTCAAACTGCTCCACCGTCACACCTGAAAACACGCAATGACATCATCACCGAGAGTCCCCGATCATTATCATCATCATCATCATCATCAGCTGTTTGAGCTCCTCAGGGCCTCTGAGATGAACGTGGAGAACTTATTGTGAGATTATAAAATCCCAGCAGAAATAAACATGATTCAAACCTGTTCCGGGCTCTGTCCTCTCCGTCTCCATAATAACACCTGTTTATAACTCACTGTGCTTTGAAGGCTCTCCTGCTGCTGTGAACATCATGGATGATGATGATGATGATGATGATGATACTCACCCATCATGGGAGACGCTGTGGTGTGAAACTTCAGGCTGGGAATGTTGGATCGGACTGAGCTGGAAACAGAAGCACACACAGTGTTTACAGAGCCAATCATGACTAACCTGACTCACACTTTCACTACAGCTTCACCCAAACAGGCGCAGCTCAGTGATGAAGAGTATTGCTGTGGCTTCATCGTCATTTAAGAGCAGAACCTCCATCTTCAGAGTGAATAATATGAGCTAGTGATGGGTCCAGCAACACTGACGCACCGACGCATGTATCAAGCTCACAGAGCGAAGCCTGTATCGGTGCGTGCGTCACTTTAAGAAAAAGCCACGTGATCGATACAGCTGCTGTATCGCTCATTACCAACGCGCCAAACTGTGTTTAAAAGGTACCGCATCCGCACCTGCCAACGGAATGAGTCGCCACCAAAAACCCCCCCCACAAAATTACTCTGGCAAAGAAAAAAAAAATACACATCTGTCCATAACAAAATGGAGCCCAAAAGAAAAAGAAATGTTTCTGTTGTGTGGGATCATTTCGATCTTTTAACTGCAAATAAGGTAATAGTTTGTCTGTCTTTGTTTCAGTGTAATCTATCAGAATAGGAAAAACAGCAATGTGAGTTGAAGTGTAAATTATTTATTTCATTTTATGCAGGTTAAATGTTGCATCTGTTCTGCATTTCTTACACAAACAAAAGCACCTCCTCAATGTTTAGGCATTACAGAGCCAAACATGAAAATGAGGAGACAAACACACCGAGAATGAACACAGGTCGGCCTATATCATAATTTTTTTTTTTATTAATATGTGTTTTATTTTTCAAATCAAGCATCTAGGAAGACTGCTCTGGGCCAGGCAGTCCTGAATTTTATTATAAAGGACTGCCAACCCCTTAGTATTGTGGAGAGTGTTGGAGAGAAACATCCCAAGATCAGAGGATCCTTTAACGTACTGGGGGAATAGGAAGACACCACATCAGAACCTTTTCCACCTGACTTTACAGCTTTTGTGTACCCCAGCTTCATCTGTGCCGGTGAGTTTTCCAAAGCTGGGGAAATGGTGTAAAAAAAAAAAAAAAACCGCAATAGACTGAATGCAAAAAGATTGAATAAACTTATTTTTCTGATTAGAAATTTATAATAAACTCTGAGTCGAATGGGTAATATTACATTCACAACACTTTCATTTTAATTTTCACTTAGTGTCATTCACACTATATTTTAAAGATGTATTGTATTTGTATAGCACTTTACTAGTCCCTAAGGACCCCAAAGTGCTGTACACATCCAGTCATCCACCCATTCACACACTGGTGATGTCTACAATATTTGCAATATAAAAGATATAAAATGATTCCATAGAAAGTACAATACCTTACAGTGTACAAGTATGACTAGGTCATTGAATTGTTGTGAAATGTTGTGAGTCTCAAGTAAGTTGCCTGCAATGATATTTAAGGTCCAGCAGGTGTCAGTATGGAGCAAAACAGCAACACTGTGTCGACACGGTGCCGATACAGTTTGGGGAATGTGCTGAAACGCTTCACGAGGCCTCATCTACCCATCACTAATACGAGCTGTAACATGCCAGCCCACCTGTCTGCTCACCTGTGACCCGCTCACTGAATGAACAGAGGATGAAGCTGAGCCTCATCTTCAGGTCATGTCTGAATGTGGAGCAAAGGTCGTGGCTAGCTGCAGCTAGCTGCTTATATAACAGCTGATATTTCTCCGCTTTGAGCGCGAGCAGCGCACCTGTCAGCCTCAGCCCGTCTCTGTGTGACACCTGAGTCTGACAGATGTCGTTAGCTGTCAGGTAACCACAGACCCCCCGACACTCAGTGCTAACAGCCATGCTAACTGTTAGCTTCCTACAGACTTTTCTAACTACAGTTAGCATCTAAACTTCTGGTTCCGCCTCAAACACCCCGCACCGGCGGGCCTCCCCGGTCATACCCTGTTAATGTGACACGGCGCCAGACAGCGGAGCACCTCAGGGCGATGCCGGCCATTAAAGCGCAGGTCCGGGGGTCCAAGCTTCGGGAGGACGGGCTAAGGCGGTGAAGGGTTAACTAGCGTCGCCACAGTGGAGCTAATCAGCGGCTAACATGTTTACATCGCTGCTCCCGCCCACGCCGTCATCTCCTGCTCTCCCATTGGTTAAAGAGAACTGCTGCATGTCTTCCTCTCTCTCTGCTTCCTGTCAGTCCTGACTGTATCTATGGAATAAAGCCAAAAAATAAATAAAGTCAGCTTCAACACAGACTGAGCTCATGATTTGATTTGATTTGAAACTAATAAAATGGACAGACTGTATATAAAAGATGGCTGTAGCACAGTTGTGGAGCCTCTTGCTGCCACCATGTTGCTTTCTCTGTCCAGAAGTGACCATATTTAAGAGGCTATCAGCTGATGTCAGCATCACACAGACATAGGTACCTTCTCATTAAGTATCCAATTCAATCCAATTTTATTTATAACGCACTTTAAAATACCCAGCACAGGAACAAAGTGCTGTACAGAAAATAAGTTAAAACAATAGAACAATAGAAAACAGCAAATATAAATAAATAAAACACATAATACATAAAATTAAAACAGCCCTATATTAAAACAAAAACAAGATAAAACAGCATCGAATCACCTAAAAACAACTGAAATAAAAATAAAAACCAACATCTCACGTGGTGTCAAAGGCCAAGGTAAAGAGGTGGGTTTTCAAGAGTGACTTAAAAACAGGTAAAGAACTGGCCTGTCTAATCTCTAAAGGAAGCTCGTTCCACAGTTTTGGAGCTGCTGCAGCAAAAGCACGATCTCCTCTAAGTTTACGCTCAGTCCTGGGTACATTCAGGAGCAGCTGATCAGCTGACCTGAGAGAGCGGGTGGGTGTATACAGCTGTAGCAGCTCAGAGAGATAAGATGGGGCGAGGCCATGGAGGGCTTTAAAAGCAAATACAAGAATTTTAAAATGAATCCTAAAAGAAATGGGCAGCCAGTGAAGTGAAGCTAAAATAGGGGAAATGTGCTCAAACTTTTGAGTGCCAGTTAAAAGACGAACTGCAGCATTTTGCACCCTCTGTAGATGACTAATATATGATGCACTGACCCCAATATAAAGTGCATTACAGTAATCCAGCCGAGTGCTAACAAAGGCGTGGATCACTGTCTCAAAGTGCTGCGGTGAAAGAATTGGCTTTATTTTTGCCAACTGCCTGAGCTGAAAGAAGCTTGATTTTACCACTGCCTTAATCTGATTATTAAACTTCAGATCACAGTGCACTTTGACCCCCAGGTTTGTGACAGTTGGCTTAACATACTGGGCCAGGGAATACACATTGGGGGTCTCAGTGGGGCTACCAAAAACCATTACCTCTGTCTTTTTATCATTGAATTTTAAAAAGTTAACAGACATCCAAGCTTTAATGTCATCGAGACACTGAAGTAATGGCTGTGTGAGGTATCTGCCTTTTTTCTTTAGAGGGACATAGATCTGACAGTCATCAGCATAAAAGTGGAAAGCAATGCCGTGCTTTCTCAGTACAGAACCAAGAGGAAGCAGATATAAAGAGAAGAGGAGGGGGCCTAGAACTGAGCCCTGTGGGACACCACACAAGAGGGGAGGACGACACATGGTCACCGAGACTGACACAAAAAGTTTGCCCTGCCAAGTAAGACCTGAACCACTCCAGTGCTGTGCCCCTAATGCCCACCCAGTGCTCCAAACGAGAGAATAAAATGGCATGATCCACAGTATCAAACGCAGCTGTCAAACCTAAAAGCACAAGAACAACACAGTCCCCAGCATCAGTCGCTAAAAATATGTCATTAAAAACTTTTAAAAGGGCTGATTCAGTGCTGTGAAAGGGTTTAAAACCAGACTGGAAAACCTCTAACACATTTTGCTTTTCCAGGAAGGCCATTATTTGGCTGTAAACTACCTTTTCAAGAATTTTAGAAAGAAAAGGTAGTTTGGAGATAGGCCTGTAATTTGCAAGAACCGTAGGATCAAGAGCAGGTTTAAGTAACACCCAATCAAAGTTCTCAAATTTCACTGTGCACAAAACCTGGAGCTCCACATTGTTGGATGCTCTGTTACCACAGTAACCTCACAGCCGCCATGTTATTGGTCACATGATGTCATTAAAAATGCTCCAACAGCACAAACACGGTCCAGAGGTGCAGTTCAGGTGAAGCTAGCAGACAGCTAGCAGCTACAACCACCTGTGTCACCATCCACCTCTCAGTCAAAGAGGCCACGCCCCTATTAATGCAAACTTTAATCCTTAATACGATTTAAACAGGTGAGTTATAAACAGGTGTTATGAACGCAGATATTATCTCTGGAGATCAAACAGTCTGTGTATCAGTCTGTGAGCATGAATTTTTTTATCCTTTATTGAAAGAAATGATCAAATACAAGACAAGGAAACAGACCAGCATTGTAACAATTTACATTATAAAGATGGTGAAGTAAGTCATTTTAATTTCAAAGGGAGAAAATAAAGTATCTGAGGTATAATAATAAGGAACATGGGCCTTTTGACACAGGCAGGAATATTCAGAATAGCAAGTACTCTGTGGTTTTACAGTATAGTACAGCAGTTTTTTATTCATATTTGAAATAAGCTTAAGTGGTAAATGGCCTGTATTTCTATAGCGCTTTCTAGTCCCTAAGGACCCCAAAGCGCTTTACATATCCAGTCATTCACCCATTCACGCACTGGTGATGGCAAGCTACGTTGTAGCCACAGCCACCCTGGGGCGCACTGACAGAGGCGAGGCTGCCGGACACTGGCACCACCGGGCCCTCTGACCACCACCAGTAGGCAACGGGTGAAGTGTCTTGCCCAAGGACACAACGACCGAGACTGTCCGAGCCGGGGCTCGAACCGGTAACCTTCCGATTACAAGGCGAACTCCCAACTCTTGAGCCACGATCGCCCCCTAGTGACTTAAAATTATGACAAAAGTAATTGAAGAAGACGGTAAACAGAGGAGAGGCATTCTTCCACTTACATGAATGAATAAAAAACTTACATAGCACTATTACAAACCTTACAACATCTGAGATTTCAGAATCCAGATTGTCCATAAAGTAAAGAACATCCTCAGATGTGAAGGAAGGTATATTGGAAACTCTGAGTGAAACCCAACAGAGTATTTCAAACCAAAAAGCATCAACATACTGACGAGGGAAAAATAGATGCTCTAATGTTTCTGGATCAGAAGAACAGAAAGCACAAGAGTCGGCCTCAAAATTAAACCTTTTATACAGGAAGTCTCCAACTGGATAAATGCTGAAGTGTTTCTTTCATTTTAGGCACAAGTGGGTATTTTAGGTAAAAAGAAAATGACTTTTCTTTCAACATGCTATCAAGGTCAAGTCTGACATTGACATTATAGTTACAGAATACTATTTGCTTAAAGGTATTAGAGATTAACTTATTATTAAATTGTTTGTCCTTTATTGAGATATTACCATCAGTGAAGGTAAGCATGTTCTTATTAGTGAACACTTTAAAGTATTTACGATAAGATTTAACAACGGTGTGGGTATCGCTTTACAAACCTTATTATAATTATTAAATGAAACGTCTAATTTATGTTTATCAATAAATTCTTTGTAAGATAGCAAGTTTCTGTTTTTATCAAGCAGATCAACAACAAAACTCTCACCTCTATCATACCAGTCTGATTTAAATAAGGATTCTTATTGATGACTATGACCCTGTTATTCCACAACACAGAATTGTGGGTGAAAATTAGTTTCCCAAAATCCAAAGCTTGCTTATAGAAACTAGACAACTTAAGAGGAATCTTAGATATTTCATAATCACATCTGAGCAAAAAATCTAACCCCCGAGCTTATTAAAGAGTTTGTTTGGTCCCACATAGACTGAGGATAGGAAATGCAGTCTTTTAACCATCTGAGCCTGAACGCAGCAATAATGGATTCAAAGTCTAAAGCTTCCAAGCCCCCGTTTTCATAGTCTTTAACTAATTGTGATTTGCGTATATAATGTGTTTTATTCTTCCAGATAAAGCTGACTATAATAGAATTGGACAGTTTAATCATTTTAGGAGATGTAAAAATTGAATAACAGGAGTATTTGAGTCTTGAAAGTCCTACTTTAGACAGTCAGATACGACCTAATATGGATAAATCACGAGTTAGCCAATGATTAAATATTTTTTTAACTACATTTAATCTGGGAGTTATGTTATTATTCTCTCCATCATTAATATTCTTACTGATTATTAAACCAAGGTCCTTTACCTCCTCTTTTACTGGAATATTGTTAATAGTACTTTGATTACAGCTGTGCACAGATAAGATTTCACATTTTTGAAGGTTTAGTGTTAAGCCGGATGCTTTGAGAATGAAAGGATTTTATTAATTGCAGTAGAGACCATATTTACATTCCTTAGAAATAAGGCAGTGCCGTCAGCAAATTGACTAATTTTAAATTCTTTATCAAGAATGTTTATTCCTTCCAGATCTGAACAGAGTTTGATATAAATGGCATTTCTGCTGCAACAATAAACAATAACGGGCTGATAGGGCATCCCTGCCGAATGCCACGATTAATTTTAAAACTATTAGAAAACCCTTGATTGAGTGCAATACTACTTGTTATATCTCTGTACAACATTTTCACTACACTAACAAACCCACAGCCTCCAGAGCTTTAAATAAAACATTATGCTCCAAAGAATCAAACGCTTTAAAGAAATCAGGAAATAAAATAAGGCTATCATGAGGAATTAATACTAAACGGGTATGATGATGGATATGACGTCCTTTTATAAAGGCTGACTGTGTCTCATCTATTATTTGAGTTATTCCTGTTTTTAGTCTGTTGGCAGAGACATGAGCTAACAGTTTATAATCACAGCAAAGAAGTGTGATACGTCTCCAGTTATCTAAAAGGATAGAGTCCTTGTTTGGTTTAGGAAGTAAAGAAATGATTCCTGTTTCATAGTTGGAGATAACATCTGATCATTAATACATTCATTGAATACTTCTAATAATAAATCTTTAATGTCACTCCAGAAATATCTGTAAAATTCAATGGTGGTTCCATCGGGACCTGGTGATTTACCACTCGCCTTTTGGGAAACAGCAGTATCCAAATCTGTGAACGTGATTATTTAAACACGGAGTCTCTGCGGCTGACTCACTGCTGCCTGTGTAGAAGCCTGTAAACCAGGGGTCCCCAATCCCAGTCCACGAGGGCCGGTGTCCCTGCAGGTTTTAGATGTGTCCTTGATCCAACACAGCTGATTTAAATGGATAAATTACCTTCTCAGGGGCCGTTTATCAATGCCCAAGCACGCGAGTACGTACTCGCGTTCTCGGTGAGTACGTACCCGCCGAGAACGCGAGTACGGACTCGCGATATGTACAATTGGAACACCTGCGTACGTGATGATGTCACAGGTCCGGAGTTTTTACTGCCGTCCCCTCCTAATTTAACTGTGAGTAACATGTTATGAAGCTTAACTGTAATCACAGCCAAACCGGTTTACCCAGGAACAAATAAAACACTGAAATAAACCAAACATTAACATGTAGAAGTGATCTAAGTGACTTATATATCATTTTTAACCTCAGTAGTGAAACCTCTATTAATAAAAATAGTGTACATGTACATACGTGTACATACCTTAATAAAAACAAGCAGGTGAGATGTTAGAACGCTTTTATTTCTATTCTAGTGGACACTCAATACTATAGACAGCTGCTGGGGTTTCTTTAACCTGAGTAGTGAGAAGACCGCGAGCGGGGGTGGGGGGTGGGGGGGACGATGTGCCGGGAGTCCGCTGTTGAGTTTTGGACGAAATGCATTCTGGGATATTTAGCTGTACCAAGTCCACACCGATGCATGCTCGATAAAACGGGCGGAGCGAGAACACATCCGGGACTTTTTCGCGTTCTCAGCTTGATGCGTACTTCGAATTGGAACAGTACTTGGTCTCCGACTGATGACGTATCACGAGTACACGAGAACGCAAGTACGCACAAGTACGCATATTGAGAAACGCCCAGGATGTCTTGAAGTTCTCCGGAGGCCTGGTAATGAACTAATCATGTGATTGAGGTGTGTTGACCCAGGGTGAGATCTAAAATCTGCAGGACACCGGCCCTCGTGGACTGGGATTGGGGACCCCTGCTGTAAACCCTGTCGAGCAGACAGCGATCAAGTCTGTGCCCGTGGAGTCTGAGTGCAGTGAACTCATCGGCGTGTTCAGGAAACCAGCCTGAGACCATCTGAGCTCTGACACGAAGCTTTGGCAGCCTGAGCCCAGGAGGCTGTCCTGACAAACAGCTGACTGTGATCATGTGACCATGGGTCAGAGCTGCAGGTCGTTAATGTGCTTTCATTCTGCCGGTGTTCAGCCTGATCCTCAGAAAACCTGCAAACACACCTCAGATAAACGTTTATAATATTTCATGTTTTAAACAATATAAATAATATTTAATGTTCCTTCAGGTTGAAGGCTTCAGCTCAGAGCGCCGCCTGAAAGAACAGAACAAAGCTTTGATTCTTCATGTCTCGTCTCAGTTTGGTGCAGAGTTTCCATCAGCTGAGAACACCTGACGCCCTCTGACTGTCCACCTGTGTGCTGACAGGACACATACATGGAACTGTAAGCACACAGGTGAGGACGGGGCGGGGAAACCAGCCAGCAATAAAAACAGGAAACACAACAGCAGTTACCAAAATAAAACAGGAAGCAGAAACACAGGAGACACGAGGAGGATAAAAACCAGAAAAAGAACCACACACAGGAAGTAGAAACCCAAACTGCTCTGTGGTGGTAAAACTCACCTGTTCACCTGCTGAGAGTCAGCTTTACCTCAGCCTGAGGTTCACTGCTGCTGCTGTTTGTGCTCACAGAGATGAAGACGTCACATCAAAGCAGGACTGAAGTTTAAATAGTCAGAATTACTCATAGAAAGACTGAACGAAATCTAACAGCTGCATCAGTGCAGGCAGGGTCAGTGACGCAGTATTAGTACTCTACTTTTATGAGTACTTTTACTGCAGTAAAGGATGGCAGCACTTCCTCCTGACTGCAGCCTGTTTGTGTAGAAACGTGACGTGTGCAAGATCATTGAGCTGCAAAGCTGCAGCCAAGCACTTTCTATTCACACACACACACACACACACTCACACACACACACACACACTCACACACACACACACACACACACACAGCAGAATCAGCAGACAGGTCTGGATGAAGGGAAAGCGTCGAGGCAGCAGAAACCTTTGAAGCCGGCTCTTTTGTCCGGGGCCTCGGCCCTCGGCCCGCCGCGCCCCTCGCTCGCCCCCCTGCCGTATATATTGGGGTGTCCAACTTTTTCTCTGTTACACTGTGTGTGTGGTTGCGGGCCAGGTTGGACGACATCCAGCGGGACAAAATGTCACAGTACTCTGGAAAGGTGAGTGAGACCGACGAGGATCACTTTGAGCTCTGAAGCTGGAAGGACAGGCTGCTTAAAATAGTTGATTTTTGAATGGAGTTTGGTGTGAAGCTCCTCACAGCAGCAGGAAGTTTTCTGTTTTTAAAGACAAGAACAGAAAAAATAAAACATCACTTTGAGTTTCACTTCACATTCACGTGAAACATTAAAATGAAAGTTTCTGTTTTTGTAAAAGCTGTTTGCTGTTGATGATGTCACTTTAATAAAGCAGCTGGAGTCATGTTTAAGACCAAACAGACATCGCCGCACGCTCGATCGTCCTCTGAGCCCAGGCTCAGGTTACAGAGCAGCACCTTCAGGGTACCCAAGTAAAAATACTCAGTTACTTTCGAGCCTAGATTCAGAAATGTCATTCACTGTTATTTATTCGTGTTATTCCATGTTAGAGCCATCAAAGACTAATAAGCTGATGAAGGATGGAGATGATTCACATGACCGAGTCATAATAAATTCAGACCTGTCAGACTGAAGGCTTCAGATTACAGCAGGAACTTCGTCCTGTCAGTCATTTTTAAATAAAGTTTTATTGAATGAAAGCACGTGACCGTGAGCGTTTGTCCTGCAGATTACTTTTTATGAGGGGAAGTGCTTCACTGGCAGGAAGCTGGAGGTCAGAGGTGACTGTGATAACTTCCAGGACCGCGGCTTCATGAACAGGTAACTTCCTGTTTTCAGGTGTTTGTGTTCTCTTTTTTTCTTTACTGAAGACGTTTGAACCTGAACTGAGTCAGAGCAGATCTTCAGTCACACCTTCAGTTTCTCTGAACTCAGAAACCAGACAGAGTCTGACTGATCAGCTGATCAGAGGAAACGTAACAGCTGCTTTTATGTCATACCGCTCTGAGCCACGAGGGGGCGCAGCCTGTCAGTGTATCTGTTCTGTAAGCAGGTCATGAAGTCATGACGACAACAAATGTCAGAAACTGAGAAATGCAGCGCACATCTGGAAACACATGAGTGTGGAATCGCTGCCCCCTGGTGGTCACATTTATATTCAAACTGTGTGGACGAAACTGTTTCTGCTTTCAGCTTCTGAAATTCAGGCGAGAGCTGATATTTCTGACGAGCCTCTGAATACTGATACGAGGTCAGCTTGTGTTTCAGTTACTCGTTAAGATTTTTCTAATGACATCAATGAAAACACAGAAAAACAGAAGATTTGTGATTTTTGGCCGTACAGGAAGTCTAAACTTTTCCTTTTTAGTGACAAATAGACACACATATCAAAAATCTGATGTTCTGCAAACTTAAAGATGTGAATTTGATGACCAACAGTTTTCACTAACAGCACAAACTCAGACTGAAGTCCGTCCACACAGAAACCATCTTCAGCACTTTCATAAATCTTAGTTTCATCACTTTTATTCTGACCTTATCAAACATTCAGTCGCTCTTCATCAGAGGAGAGCACGAGGCCGACATCATCATCATCATCATCATGGTCAGGGTAAACTGGAGTTCTTGGTGGAAGTGCTTCCTCTTTCCTTCAGCTGATCATCACCTGAGCTCCATGACTGCGTCTGAGCAGCGAGGATGATGGTGCTGGGAGGGAGGATGAAAAAGTTCTGACCAGTTAAACCTGCTGATGGTTTCAACATGTGACTGAGCACCTCTGCAGGGTAACATCTGGAGCCTGTCTTTGTCTCTTCAGGGTGAACTCGATCCGTGTGGAGAGCGGAGCCTGGATCTGCTACGACCACCCTGACTTCAAGGGCCAGCAGTACATCCTGGAGCACGGCGAGTACCCAGAATTCCAGAGGTGGAACTCCCACAACGACCACATGGGATCCTGCAAACCCATCCGCATGGTGAGCACCTCCGTCGGGGTCGTGATTATTTAAAGAGCACAGATGATTTTACTGCTGTCAGGAAACACAATTTCATCTTCTTCTTTTTAATTCACACTTTGAAAAATGTCAGACGTTTGTTTTCCTTGTGTTAGTGAAAGACTGACTTTGTGAGTCTTTTCCACTGAGGGGAATCCATCTTTTCTCACTTTGTGGTGAAGCACCTTCATCCTGAAGCTACAGCTGCTCCGTCTGGTCTGTGGTGTAGGTTTTGTTGTTGGATTCTGACCTAATAGTGTCCGTCTGTCCGGCAGCATGGCGAGCACTACCGCATCGAGCTGTTCGAGGGCTGTAACTTCTCCGGTCAGTGCGTGGACATCTGCGACGACTGCCCCTTCCTGCAGAGCCGCGGCTTCTCCAAGAACTGCATCAACTCTGTGAAGGTCTACGGAGACGGAGCGTGAGTTTCTCCTTTACCTCCCAGCCGCGATTACCAGAAACCTTAATGCTGATGTTCCTGCTCCCCAGAGGATAAACTTTGGTGACCTTTAACCTGAGATTAGTATTAGTACAATATTCCTACCATGCTAACAGGAAATATTTATCATTCACATTCAAAGTAAAGGTCAGTTGTTGACATATTCCTGCTCTCCAGAGGATGAACTCTGTAGACTTTATTGCTACTGGCAGCTTAGACTGTGGGGCTCATTATTTATTATTTACCATGAAAGTGTATGTATACATGCATGGCCCCCAGATGATGAAATATGACACAGTGATGTTCTGACTGTTCTTATTCCTGGAAGGTTTGGCTGATTATTGATTTGATTGATTGAGTTCAAACTTTAGCTTTCAGGATTTTTCACGCTCATGTCCCCCTGAGGATGAACCTCACCAGGCTTATCTTATTATTAGACTTCTCACCTGGAGACCAGTAGAACTGTTTTTCAGCCTCAGCTTAATTTTTCTATTTAGTGCTAATGTTAGCATGCTAACAACTTAAGGTTAGACGTGTTAGCACGACTTAACATAATAGAACAAAGTCTAAAGATGTTTTAAGGCGGAATATATTTAAACGTCATTCTGAATCCTCCTTAACAAAAGTGTGACAGGTTAATAAAAGCGTCTTCCTCACTTTAACCCCGCCTCTTCTCCCTCTTTGCTCCGCCTTCAGCTGGGTGATGTACGAGGAGCCAAACTTCCGTGGCCGCATGTACATCGTTGAGCGTGGAGACTACTGCAGCCATAACGAGTGGCAGGCCCAGAACCCCAACATCCAGTCCATCCGCAGAGTCGTCAACTACTTCTAAACCCCTCTGACCTCTGACCCCCAACCCTGACCAGCCCCCCTCACCTGTGACTGTAATCATGTACGATAAATAAACTCAGACTAAAATAAGAAAACAGGTTTTTTATCAAACAGTCTGTGTGTGTGTTGATTTGTGTGGCCACACTTCACTGACACTGTCACACAAACGTTTTCATTCCTGCTGTGACAAAAAAAATTATAATCTGGATTAAAGATCAGATAGCAGATCAGAAAAAAATCTGTTTCTGAAAGGTGGAGTGTTAATTGAAACTTCTGACAAAGTTTTAAAAATGTATTGTGGTGAATCACACTGATGATGTAAAAGTTCATGTATTCATAAGATGCACAAGTGTTAGAGGGTTAGGAGAGTCCAGGACCCTTGAATATGTCTGTGAAGGTTTTCAGTCATCCAGGTCAGAGTAATCTAAGGAGCTTGGTGGAGAATCCCAGATTTTTAAGCCCAATTGGGAATGTCCCTAAGAGGGTCATGGACCCACTACTGACCCTCTTAGGGACATCCCATAGGGCTTAAAAATCTGGACTATCTACCAGTTGCTCTTAGAACTGAAGAAGCTTCTCAGACGAGAGGCCAAAAGTCTTCAAGAGACTTAAAGTCCAGATGGTTTTCTCTCCAAGATCCTTAGACTAGAATTTTTCAACCATCAACCACTTAGATTTAAGGAGTAACAGGAAATGTGAAGGAATAATAAGTTGGTCTGTAATTATGAACTACATGAATGCATCGATCTTTAAAGCACTTTTTGGCTCCGGGCTATATTCCTGGAGAATTTACATCAAGTTATTATTCAGAGGCCCCTCCATGAATCGCTACCTCATCGTGGTGGAAGGTTTGTGTGTCCCAGGGATCCTGTGTTGTCGGGTGCTTTTGCACTCTGGTAGGGTCTCCTGTGGCAAATCGGTCCTGGGTGAGTTAACAGACAAAGAGCGATTCAAAATCTCCAATAAGAAGAAGAAGATCCAGATTGTCTGCACTTAGCATCAGTTCAGAGTACCCGGGCTTCCTGAAGTCCTTGGGTGTGGTGCTTGAGGGTGCTCCACCTCGGGACTCGTCTTACTGGGAGACTTCAACACTCACTCACAGACTTCAACCCCTCTAGGTCACAATGACAGTGTGACCTGGAGGGGCGTGATTTGGAGGAATGGCCTGTCAGATCTGAACCCCTGGGGTGGATGTTGTAGGGCTGTCTTGGTTGACACGCATCTGCATGGTTGCGTGGAGATCAGGGGCGGTACTCTGGATTGGCAGACTGGGGTGGTGGTTCCCATCTTCAAGAGAAGGGACAGAAGAAGTGTTCCAACTACAGGGGGGTCACACTCCTCAGCCTCCCCGGGAAAGTCTATGCCAGCGTGCGGGAGAGTCCGTTCGTTAGTTGAACCTCGGATACAGGAGGATCAACGCGGTTTTCATCCTGGTCGTGGAACAGTGGACCAGCTCTTCATCCTGTCAAGGATACTTGAGGGTGCATGGGAGTTTGCCCAACCAGTCTGCATGTGTTTTTTGGACCTGAATAAGGCATTCGACTGTGTCCCACACGGTGTTCTGTAGGAGGTGCTTCCGGAGTATCGCGGGAGTCTTTGCTACGGGTTATTTGATCCTTAAACAAACAATCGCTCCCGGTGGGCGTTGGACCCAACCAAGGCTGCACTTTGTCACTGATTCCGCTCATAATCTTTATGGTGGAGTTTGGCCATCTGGGAGGGGCTCATAGCAGCCTTTCCTGCTCAGACTCAGACCTTTCCATGTTCGACCTCAGGTTTGTCTCACAGTTCTTCTGGAAGATTCTGAGGGTTCGAGCCTGAAGTGCAGAGTGAGACTCGGAGTGAAGACTGAGTCTGGTTCTGCACCCACAGCCTCACTGAAACCAGAATATCTGACATGATCTCATGTCTCTGTGAACCTGTCACACCATCATGTTAAAGTGAACGAGCCAGATGTGGACGTTAAAAAAAGCAGGTGAGGTCACATCGAAGCTAAAGGAAAACACACCTGCAGCCAGCTCAGAATCAGCTGACCCTAACAGGCATGTGTGAGCACGTCAGAGGACGTGTTAGGGCGATGCACCACCCTAACCCCCATGCTACACCTCCACCACCAATCAGCTTCAGTCTCTGTTCTTCTCACTGACCTGGTGTTTTTTACTTTTGTGTTTTTGTGTTTTTATGTTTTCAGACAGACAAACAGACAGAAACACTTTGTGTCGTCTTTATTGGATCCATCACAACCAAAGAATCAACAGGAAACTGCTCAGACACAAACTGAGACTCTGATCCAACATCACCATCAATGATGTCATTGATGATGTCACTGATTAAACTGATACACCTGTGCGTCCTTGAGCAGCAGGACTGAATTATTGCTGAACAGATGATCGTCACTGTCTCCACATTGGCACGCCGCTCTGAACTCCCCGACTGCAGGACGATCTGTGTGTGTGTGTGTGTGTGTGTGTGTGTGTGCTTGTTCTACACAGCGACCACACTCAACCCGGCCCGAGCGTGTCACTCGGTGTGGGCGGGCTCACGGTGCAGGTACGCCTTCATGGCAGAGATGAGCTCGCTCTCCTCCTCCAGTGTGAGGTCCAGGTAGTCCTCCTCGTGGGGGGCGATGTCCTCGAGCACCTCGCTCACCAGCTCGCTGTCCTCTGGAGGGTCACACAAGCAGATTTTAGATCATGTGACTTTTTTATTTTCTTAAAATGTGTTTTTGTCTTTAAGGTTTTTTATTGATTCTATTTTAAACATTTAATCTCCGACTGACAGTCTGTGTGAAATCACAACTACACCTCTGAGGTACATTCCTCAGCTCGTCGGGTCACTCAGGCTTTCTATTGGACGATGAGGACATGACCGTCCTCACTGAAGCCCCATTGGCTGGTTCTGTTAGCATGTTTTCACAGTGACTGATGAGATGAAGATGAACCTGCTCTAAACGAGTTGTGAGCTCTCAGTTTCAGAGAAAAGCAAAGAGACGTCTGTAGAAGTTTCCATGCTCATCAGATAAAACGAGACACAGAGACTGAGGAAGACAAAAAGTCTAATCTGGCAGCTCATGAGCAGATCTGCTGAAATCTGCCTCGTTCAAACATCGACACTTCCTGTTCTGTAACGTTGTTCTGTTTATGCTGGATGAACGAAGGGCGGTTCTGTTACCCGGGGAGCTGGAGGCGGAACTGGGCTCCTCTGAGGATGGTGTGGAGGAGGAGGAGGACGTGGAGGGCGGGGTCAGCAGCTCCGGGGAGAGGACACCCTGGTTGTCCAACAGCAGCTGTGTCGCTGATTGGACGTCTCCACCTGTCAGTCTAAGCGCCGCTTCAGCCGAATCCCGCTCGAATCCTAAATACAACAGCTGGAGGGACAGAAAGAGAACAGCTGGAGGAGACACAGCTGGAGGAGAACAGCTGGAGGAGACACAGCTGGAGGAGAACAGAGAGAAGCCCCGCCCCCAGCTTTCCTCTGGCTTGTCTTGTCACTGTTCAATAAAGTTTGAATGTTAAACGTGACCTCTGAGCGTACCTGCTCCACCTTCTCTGGGCTGGCTCCGCCCTCTGTGTTGTTATTGGTTGCCTGGGCCTCCTGGCTCGAGTCCAGCAGGATCTGGGGACAGCACAGAGGAGAACATGGAGTCAGTCACAGCTCCGCCTGTGAGACCTGTACGAGGAGGCGGGGCCACTGACAGCGTAAGCTCTGTCTACGTTCCCGTCGGCGTGGTGCAGGGCGCGGGCGGCGTCTCTCTGGGAGAACCCCAGCTCCATCAGGGCAGAGATGGCCTCCATCCTCGTCCTCCTCTTCTGCCTCTCCCTCTGCTTCAGCTCCTCCCGCTCCTGATAAACATGCATAAAACTTTATTAAACGCTCAAACGGGACGACGACAGGCGGTGAACTGACTTCCTGTCAGGTGTGGTTACCTGTCGGCGGGTGCTGATGTGGATGGCGGCCTCCTGCAGGTCGCCCCGGCAGGCTCTGAGGCCGAGCCGAGCTTCTCTCTCGCTGAAGCCCAGCGCCATCAGCTGAGCCATCTTCTCCGAGTCGGGATGCAGGCGCGCGTACAGGGACTCCACCTGACACACACACAGCAGCTCAGTGAGCCACTCACACACAGCTGGATTATTGTGGACTGTCACTCATGCTAAGCTGAGGTGAGTCTCACCCTGGAGAGCTGCAGCCGCGCCTGAGAGTCGTTTCCTTCGATGTAGGAGAGGAGGCTCTGCAGGAGGTACAGACGCAGGAACAGCACCTCCTCTCTGCCCGTGTTACCCTGGCAACATACACACACACACACACACACACACACACACACACACACATATTAAGTGAATGTCAGGTTAGGTTGAAGGTTACAGCAGTAAGTTAAGCATAGCTCATCAGCATGTGTTACCATGGTGACACATCCCAGTAACAAGACATCTGCAGTGAGACTGTTCAGCTTCACATTATTTACAACATGCTGATAAATTTTATTTTTTCATTAAAACTTTATTTATACAGGTCGTCCCATTGAGACTCAACGGTCGTGTCCAAATTCATGGGCTGCATCCTCCTGAGGACGCATTTGTAGACCGATTACATCACAGCGACGCGCCGAAGGCTGTCCAAATTCATAGACTCCTCTGAATGCGGCCGACAAATGCGTCCTCCTTTTCCCCGAATTTGAAGGATGGGGCTGGTGTGTCCTTCGTGGCCCACCATATCCCAGAATTCATAGCGCGGCCCAGCCAAACTCCAGTTTCCGGCAAAGGCGGCTGCTACTAAGTTTAAACTTCAAATATCTGCTCAGTTTATCAAGACATCACATATCATCACTTGCAAAAGTGCTCCGACGTTTTCGGAGACGTCTGTTACCCACCAGCTCGATAGCTAGCCGAGAGCTCGAGGGTCACTGAAGCCGCCGAGAACGGCACAACTCCCGGCACATCATTTTCAGATCACCGCGGACTTTCGGTACTCAGGTTAAACGTAATATATAAGTCACTTAGACAACCTAAAAATGATATTGCTTGGCTTTTTTCAGTGTTTTATTTGTTCGTGAGTAAATCGGTTTGGCTGAGATTAAAGTGATTAGATTAGATTAGATAAAATAAAACTTTATTAATCCCCCGGGTGGTTTTCACACAGCTGAATAAACGTCAAACAGAAAACTGATTAAACAGAAGTGTGAGACGGTCGAGAATTTACACCAGTGTCCTGTTATATTTTAGATAGCAAGGAGCAGACGGCCGAGTTTATTAAACTCCACCGAGACAGCGGTGACGTTAATCAGAAGGCTAGACCGTCCAATTCCACAGCCGTTTACTTCCGGCCTACCCGACCTTCTGAGGACCCGGCCCACGTAGACCGAAGGCCGGGTCCTCAGGAGGATGCAGCCCATGAATTTGGACACGACTAATGTGTCACATACAGCGGTGCTCACTCTCAGCATCGCTTAAGAAGCTGACCAATCAGAGTGCAGTCTGTCTTCACCTCCACTCACCCTGCTCAAACCTGATTGGTCAATGATTCTCAGACTACAGGAAATGGATTACAAATATAAACCAGAAAGTTTATTCCCTCATGTTTGTTACAAATGTGAACACGTTCCCTGATGATGGTTTCACACCCAGCATCAACACACAGTGTGTGTGTGTGTGTGTGTGTGTGTGTGAGAGAGAGTCTGACCTTGATCATCAGCAGTCTCTCCTGCTGTTCTCCGTAGCAACGCAGGAAACAGTCCTCGGCTCTCTGCAGGCGGCTCCGCCCGTCCTCCAGGCAGGACAGCGCCTCCAGAGCGCGGTAACACCACACGATGTCCAGCTGCAGCACGGCGTAGTTATCCACGGAGCTGAGCAGCGCCGAGCCGCACTTACTGCACACACACACACACACAGGACTTTAACTCTCATTAATGACAACTCTGGAAAACCTCCTCACTCTCGAAGTTTATTTTGAAAGGCTGGTGCACGTTGCACCCACAAACAGGGACTTCCTGTCTCATGAAGACAGTTTCAGACATTTACAGTGACGGTGTTTCTGACCTCAGGCTGAAGGCTGATAAACTCACGACTCGCGGTGAGCTGTGACGCGGCTCAGAGCCAATCAGCTCGCTCGTACCTGAACTGCTGGTCGGCCTGCAGCAGGTGACACAGAGCGTTATCGTGCTGCTTCCTCTTCATCAGAGCGCGACCTTTCTCATGGAAGCCCATGGCCAGGATCAGAGCCTACACACACACACACACACACACACACACACACAGGTTACACAGCAGCGCCCCCTGGTGTCTGACCTCCACACTGCGTCCTATCTTAAACTCCACCTTCTTCTCCGTGGGGGGAATCTTCAGCGGGTTTCCTTTCTGGTCGGCGATCTCCAGGAACGGCGTGGTGTCTGGGTCCTCGCTGCCATCTGATGGAGAGGAGCAGACATTTAAAAACAAACAGCTGTGCCCCTCCCACTGCCACGTCCACATGGTCACCTGTTAGCCTGGGACTGCTTCCTCCTGAGACACCACCCTGCTGTGGTCACCTGTGGGCTGAACAAAGGTGTGTTGGAGGCGTGGTTGTTTCCTCACCTCTCTCTGACAGGATCTGGAAGCCTTTCTGGGTCCTCTGGACGCTCTCCTCCTGGCTCCTCCTCTCCTCCTCTTCCTCCGTCAGCTGCTGCTTCAGCTCGCCGTCACTCACCCTCAGCACCATCACCTTGCTGTGGTTCTTCACGCCCTGCTCGTCCAGACGCCGCTCTGCACACACACACACACTCGCTCGCTCACGCTCTGCTCTGACAGATCACATGACTACTGTAGCTGTGAGGTCACTGACCTGCAGACAGACTCCTCCCACTCAGGATCAGCTTGATGCTCCTGAGGCCGTGCTCCTCAGCGACCCTGCACGCACACACACACACACACACTCTCTTTACTAGAGTATTGAATGTAGAACCAGTTCTTGTAGATAACTGCTTCCCAGTATTCCAGCTCCTTGGAATCATTTGTCCGCCTGTTGATCCCACTTCTTGTCCTCGCACTACAATCAGCTGATTTCAGCTTGGATGTCAGAGGAGGAAATAGTGACCATGTGTGTCGAAATGTATTTTTTATTGCACAAAAGAACAAGATGAATGTAAATGTAAATAACAGGACAGAAACAACCACAGTGCTGCTAACACAACCTCAGTTCTTTACAAGCATCTGCACTGACAGCATGCTAACGCTAAGCTAGCCAAGCGTTAAAGCTGAGCGTGTGCAGACTCCAGACCAGCAGCCAGAGCCTGAACCTCCACAGGTAACAAACTGACGATTCTACCTGTTCCTGTTTCTACAGTAGAATCACCATGGCAACCATTTTTTGTGTGTCTTCATCTTTGATTTGTGCGGTCAGCTTTGTGTTAAGAGAGATGTTAGAGGTGTGTGTCCTCATTAGGGATGTGTTGGTGCCTCAGGTTTATGTTTAAACAGTGATTATGAGACAGTGAGCTGCAGCTGCTTTACAGAGTAACATGAAAGTAATGTAACGACTAGTATAACTAGTTACCTTTTTCCAGGAGTAACTAAGTACTGCATTACTTTTACACCACGTTCCAAATTATTAAGAAAATTGTATTTAAGTGTCACAAAGATTAAATATGTTGTTTTTCAATCAAACTCATGTGTCTCAGAGCTGTTTGGATCACTGACATCAGCCTCAGACTGTGATCATTAGTTTTACAACTACTAAAGAAGCATGCGCCACATTATTAAGCACACCACCATTATCAAGCAACACGGGAAAGAAAAAGGATCTCTGCTGAAAAGTGTGAAACAGTTGAATGCCTTGGACACATAATGAAAACCTTTCACGTAAACGTAAGCGCGATCATCGTACTGCTCACAGACCTGTGGCTGAGTCACAGCATACTGACAAAACTCTCCAGGTCCATGGATGTAATCAAATAAGGGGTCCTGTGTTATTATGGAACTCGACCTGTTAATGTTTTTGATTGAAATAGTTTTGATTTCAGTAAATTTGATCTCCTAATGCTGCAAATTCAACAAATAATCACTTTCAGTTCTTTACAACCAATTACATGTTTGGAAGCTCTGTTGGCTTTTTAAGTTTGTTAGTTTAGAAAAACACGGTTTTCATTGGGAGGTTTGTTCAGTAACATCTGAACTCTGAGGGTCGATGACTCAGACGTTATGCTGACCGTCATCTGAATTGAATATTTAGTAAAATCAGAGAAAAACATCATAATCATAGTAACGTGTAACATGGTGCACGTGTTGTGTGTAACATGTGTCGACCACAGTGAAGAGAACAAACACACAAACATTTGACCCACAGCATGTAATTAATATGCATCAGAGTGACGTTTTTATTGTTGCTTAGCGATGAGCTGACTCATCAATGACAATCGATGAACATCTGAATCAATTAGAGATACCAATAATAGAATCTGAATGGCTAAAATCTTATCAGTTCCCATAGCTACACACACACACACACACACACACACACACTCGGCCTGTGATGTAATCGAGTACCTGTCCACCACCTGCTGCGCCGACACGTCCAGCCTGGTCTCCAGGTACATCCTCACCTTTGGATCCTGGAAGCAAACACTGAGGTCATTCTCCTCCGTCACAGGAGAGCAAAGCATTGTGGGTCGGTGTGTGTCATGTGATGAGTGTGTGGCGTGAGGTACACCTTCGGGTAGCTTCCTCTGTCCTCGCCGCCTTCGTTACCTTCTTGGCGTCTCGCGGCAGCAGCAGCTCCAGCGTCGCCACACTCGTCTCCCTGAACGTTTGGTTTCCTTTGCCTCGCTTCACCGCCTGAGCTCGGATCGACTCCAGAGCGCCCCCTACCTCCGACACGGGCAGGCCTAGCAGGGGGGCGTAGTGCCCCGCCAGCTCCTGATGGAAGAAGAACAGCACTGAGCGCGCTCAGAACTGAATCCAACGACACTGTACATGGGCTGAACTTTGTAATGCTGAGACAAAAACCTCAGTGATGCTTGAATCTCAGTGAAACAGAATCAGTCAGTCCTGTTCTCTCATGTATCCTCATGTGTTTCCTCTATAATCAGTTTCACTGGTTTAGTAAGTTGTTTAACTGAGGTTTCCTCTGACAGGAAAAACTGAACTCTTTAATGATGGTTTTATTTCTTTGTTTTAGCAGATTTATTATTTTATTGGATTCATGTGAATGATTAATTTCTTAAACAGCGTCACAAAGTAACCTTTATAGACCTGACTGAACTTTATATCCTCATACTTTGATCTCAGTAGGAAGGTGTGTATGGCCACGCCTCCTCAGGCGGGTCACCCACCTGCATGTGCGGCCGCCCCGGCTGCTGGTCCTGCTCGGTGTACGGCGGGTTCCACAGCTGGATCTTCTCCTGCTTCAGGAGGTTCTTCAGCTTGGCCTCCAAGTTCTGCTCCGCCATCGTCTCTGAGAGGATACAAGATAAAAACTGTGGCTTCAGCATCTCAGGTCCACGAAGACCTTTTTAAAACGCCTGGACCAGCTCAGAGGACAGCAGCTGCTCACATCTGGAAGCATTTCAGTGAAGCTCCGCCCCCTGATGGTAGCAGGTGATCACTACAGGAAGTGCAGCTGTAATAATCTGTTTCCTGACTTTGAGTTAAAGCTGAGGTTAGTCATCATAAATCACTCACTCCTGTCACACAGAGTTCCAGCTGCATGATGGGAAATGTAGGCTCCACACAGCAGCCTCGTTGTATAAAGTCAAACTAAAGTTCAGAGGTCAAACTAAAGTTCAGAGGTCTCGGTTACTTCAGCACAAACCTGTGGTGTGTCTTCAGCTGCTCCAAACTCTGCTCCCGGCTGATTTACGACACAACAGCCTCAAACACGACACTTAATCAGAGAAATGACGCCACCGGGCTGACATCAGCAGCTAACAGCTCCAGGTGAGCACAGCTGCTCTGACAGGTAGCTCACTGTCACAGGACCCGACGGCGACCAGCTGCTCGGTCTGAGAGCCGGTAAAACTCCGGTAAAGCTCCGCGGCGGCAGCTGCCTGCTGTTGTTTACGTGAATCAGGCTTTTCTGGGAAGGAAACGACACTCTGCGCATGCTCCAGGATCAGCTGATCGCAACAACGACGTCTGCCGAACACAGGCCGACGCTCCAGGCCACGTCACAGCAGACACGAGTCTTCACGAATATAGACGATCTTCGATCCTGCCCTACGGTTGCCCACGAGGGTCAAAACGAAAAACGCTACCTTAATGACACAAAGGGAAATGTGTTAAAAATGTAAATACTAAAGTACAGCAAAAAAAATATTGTTTGAAATGTATTGAAAATAAAATAAATAAGCAAATGATAAAAAAGAAAACCAAAAAATATAACAGTGAGTGATACAACATGTTAAAAAAAAGGCAAAAAAACAATTAAAAATAAGGTAAGATCTATTTTTAAAGTTAAGACAACCCAGCAGGATCAAATTCAATCATAAATAATAAAAAACAATTTAAAAGAGTATAAGTAAGAACATTAATAGAGCCAAATCCAAAATCTGTGGTTATACATTTATTCCAAACACAATCTCTGTGTTTGTTTTTTCAATTTGTATTCTACATCCTATCAACAACAACATCATACTACCACAAACAATAATAAACTATGTTCCCTTTTGTAGACAACAGTGATGTTATGTCTGCCTTTGCTGCAGTTACGGAGGTTTCCAGCAGAGGTCGCTGTGGTTCTAACTGGGCTATGTGTGCTTCCTGTTACCTGTGTACGAACGTTTATGTTGGCTGCTAATAAACACCTGTCATACAGTTACAGCGGACTGGTTATTATAAGCAAACCTACACCTTTGACCTTAATACATAGTAAACACGCTATTATTTCCACAGTAACTGAATCAGAACACGTGAAGCCACACTGAAATGTATTTTTTTATTTGTATAACACTTATTTCTTTTCTTTGTTTACATGATTGACATAACTTGAACACAAACACAAAGAGAGGATAGCTCAGTAGGTGGAGCATTCGCCCCATGATCGGAAGGTCGGGGGTTCAAATCCACCAAATGGCTCCCCTGAGGTACCCCAGAGCAAGGTACCATCCATACACACTGCTCCCTGGGCGCTGCGTTGGTGGCTGCCCACTGCTTCAATACAATACAACTTTATTTGTATAGCACATTTAAAACCAGCGGTACACCAAAGTGCTTTACAGTAATACCGTAATTTAGAGAAAGGAAACATTAACAGGGAATAAATACACCAACAGGGGGAGAGCACTAATTAGTAAAAGAAAATACAAACACAGCTCGACTAGGAGATTATTCAGCAATAAAATACAATAGAATGATTAAACATACATAAAAGAACATTTGAAGGATACAAACACTAACTAGGGAAGGCTAGTTTGAATAAAAAGGTTTTCAACCGAGATTTAAAAGGTTGAACTGATTCAGACGCACGAATAGCAGTAGGAGGACTATTCCAGAGTTTGGGTGCAGCTATGGCAAAAGTATGCTCACCTCTGGTCTTCAACCCTAGCAGCTGGCCCGTTGATCTCAGTGCTCTATGAGAAGTTCAACAAGATAACTGGGAGCAATGTTATTTATAATATTATAGGTAAGCAATAGTATTTTAAAATCAATATGGTATTTGATGGGTAGCCAATAGGGATGGGTATTGATAAGATTTTCACGATTCTGATTCCATTTTCGATTCTGTTTAACGATTCGATTCTTTATCGATTCTTTTTTAAAAAGGAGAACACTAAGGTCGATTAGCTTAGAACTTTGTTTTATATCTTCTCTTTGAACAAGATAGAAATTTAGGAGTAACATGGCCTTACAAACCCAACAGTGAGATCTTAAGAGATCCACAGCCTACGGCTCTTCAATGGGGTGTCACAGGGTCCCCGGGAAAAAAAATTGTAAATGTAAAATAATAAAATAAATATTCTTCTGTAGCAATAACAAAGTATAACATAAATTATTCTGTAGCAATTACACAAGAATATCCAGTAATGTCCCTGCCTACAATTAAACACATTCACTTACCGGAAATCGGGGGCATCTGCTGTGGCAAATGGGTGCAAGCCTTTGACCACAAACTTAGTCACTGCTCGGTGACATTCGTCTATCCTGGCCTGAAAGGAGACGCTACCGGTAGACTGCAGCGAGAACTGCCAGCCAGACTCTGTCTCTCTCATCATGGTCACCTAAATGCACAGTAATGGCAGGTTTTGTAATATGGCAGATCGCGCTAACATAATATGCACTGTTAGCTGATTATTTACCTGCCGCATTAACGGGAGAGGACGTGCAAACGTTACCGCTGCTGCTGGGTTGAGATTCACGAGTCCGGAGCGGAATTAAAACCACGACATTCATTTAAGGTCATCGCGTGTTTTGTGAGCAAATGCTTTTGCATCTTCGTAGTGTTTCCTCCTTTAAATGAAATATCTACTTTGCAAGTATTGCAAGTTGCCCTGTTGTCATCCGTTCTTGTAAAGTATGACCAAACTTTTTAGCGTTTGAGCTGCTTAGGCGCCCTGCCAGGTAAATGATGCTCCGCAACGTGGTGACGTCATTCGGGGTGACTGGAATCGATAAGGGAATCGTTTGCAAAAATGGCAAACAATTCCAAGGAATTGAAACAGTGGGAACCGGTTCTCAACAAGAACCGGGTTCGATACCCATCCCTAGTAGCCAATGCAGGTCAGCAAGGATAGGGGTGATAAAAACCTGTTCCAGCTAAGAGGCGTGCTGCTGCATTTTGAACAAGCTGCAGTCTGCGGAGAAGGGTAGATTGGAGGCCAGTCTCGAGGCGATACAGGCATAGATACGTTTCTCAAGGTCCTTGCAGGGCATGTAAGGCTTGGCCTTGGCAATTTGGCGTAATTGGTAAAACCTAGATTTAACTACAGTGGAGACTTGTTTATCAAGTTTAAAAGAACTGTCCAAGAGAACACCCAGGTCGCTTACAGTGTCAGAAAGAAAGGTAGCAAACAGCCCAAGTGAAACTGTTAGTTGGCCCCCAGGAATATGGCTGTCGAAAACAACAATTTCAGTTTTCTTTTCATTTAAAATGAGTGAGTTACTCAATAACCAATCCTTAACCCCTTTTCAGTCACCTTTCTCACTCACTATGTGTTAATAGACCTCTCTGCACTGAATCATATCTGTTATTAATCTCTGTCTCTCTTCCACAGCATGTCTTTATCCTGTCTTCCTTCTCTCACCCCAACCAATCACAGCAGATGGCCCCGCCCCTCCCTGAGCCTGGTTCTGTCGGAGGTTTCTTCCTGTTAAAAGGGAGTTTTTCCTTCCCACTGTCGCCAAAGTGCTTGCTCATAGGGGGTCATATGATTGTTGGGTTTTTCTCTGTATTTATTATTGTGCTATCTACTGTACAATATAAAGCGCCTTGAGGTGACTGTTGTTGTGATTTGGTGCTGTATGACTAAAATGGAATTGAACTCAATTAACTTCTCTCATACAATCAAAAACACAGTTTAGTGATGATCCTCAGTCAGATGAAAGTAAATTTGAATATCATCTGCGTAACAATGGCAGGAAATTTTATATTTTTCAAAGATGCGACCTAGAGGTAACAAATACAAAGAGGACAACATAGGGCCTAACACAGACCCTTGGGGCACACCACAGGAAAAGGGGGCAACAGAGGAAGAGTAACTTCCCATCGTAACAGCGAAGGACCTTTCAGAAAGGTACGATTTAAACCAACTAAGAGCATTACCCTCAATGCCTACCATGTGCTCTAGCCTCATCAAAAGCATGTTGTGGTCCACTAAATCAAACACTGAGGACAAATCCAAAAAAACTAAAACTGCTGAGCGCCCTGAATCAGTGATTAAAAGGAGATCATTGAAAACTCTCAACAATGCCGTTTCCGTACTATGATGTGATTTGAACCCAGACTGGAATTTATCAGTGATGATATTCGCATCTAGATGGGCCTGTAGTTGCAAAAGGACTATTTTCTCTAGAATTTTAGCCAAGAAAGGGAGTTTGGAAATCGGCCTATAGTTTGCAGGGTCATTTTGGACAAGGCTACTTTTTTTAAGAGCAGGTTGTACTACCGCATGTTTAAAAGTGGTCGGACACCACCCAAAAGCAATGATAAGTTCATAAGGATAGGATGATAGGCCCAATTACATTAAAACCCTCCTTGATGATGCGAGATGGGAGGATGTCATGTACAGAGTTTGAATTTTTCAGATGCTCAATTATCCCCTTCAGGGCAGAGAGTGACACCGGCTCAAACCGCTGGAAGGATGAGGTGCATCCCGAAGCAGAAACCTGATTAAACACAGGAGAAAGTGGAACTGTAAGAAAACACATTTTTTCTGTAAAGTGGTTTAAAAAGTGTTTGCAGAGAGTCGGGGAAGCCTCTCAGAACATCAGAGCCAGGATTAACCACTGAGTGAATGGGTTACATGCATAATTTACCCACAGGGGATTAATAAAGTATACACAAAAAACAAAGAGGAAGATCGCACCGGAAGATAAAAACTTTAAGTCTTAAGGTAAAAACTACAAGTCCCAGCATCCTCTGTGTTTAGGGAGGAGCAGTGAAAGTGAAAGTATTGAACCTCCGTTCAGAGCCAGTGTTGCCAACTTAGCGACTTTGTCGCTATATTTAGCGAGTTTTCAGACCCCCTAGCGACTTTTTTTCTATAAAAAGTCGCTAAAAAAAGACGTGAAAGCGCGTATCGCTTTTACTCTCAACAAGCAGCGGGTGCTGTAACGCAGTCAGTTCTTCTTTTAATCTTTTACTCTTATGCTGTTTTGTGGATCACAAGGTTTAAAACTACTTATAAACACACACAAACACAAAGTAACTCCACCAGAGTGCCTATTTTGGGTCACTTTTGCCGGTCCAAGCCTGGGTAAAGGAGCAGGGTTGGAATTGTGACATTAAAAAAACAATAATTGCTAAAAGAAATTTAATTTGCAGTTCTAAATAAACTCTAAATGCATTTAGGACGTTTTTTACTCACTTTATGTCTCTTCCACGATGTTATTTCTCTCTCCAACAACATAGGTTACAATTATATTAGCGTGACCAATTATGCAAATTAGGTGATGGCGTCATTTAGCGACTTCTAGCGACTTTTAGGACAGCCAATAGCGATTTTCCTTACTGAGGAGTTGGCAACACTGTTCAGAGCAGCAGGAGGAGAGTCAGAGCTGTGCTGAGGCAGGTGAGTGTTAACATGAATATGTTTCTTCTTATGACATAAAATAATTCCACGCTGTTCGTGTCTGTGGGTGAAATGTGAGCCCGATCGGCTCCTCTCAGCACTTTCCGTCCACTCCGCTGGTTTCCTGTAAGTAGAGAGGAAGTGAAGCGAAGTGCGCAGTTTAGCTGAGCCTCCGTTTAGTGTGAGAGCGCAGGAGGAGAGTGAGAGCTGTGCTGAGGCAGGTGAGTGCTAACACCGCTCTGACATTACTGTGTCTCTGTGGCGGGAACAACAGGCTCCGTCAGTGGAGGCAAAAATAATCAGACTTTGGTTTTTCAAAGGAAACAACTTTATGTCGGGAGAGGCCGCGCGCTCATTGGATAACGACTTGTCAATCTCAAGTTATTAGCCAATGAACGTGCAGATTCACAGAAAGACCCGCCCCTATCACGGCATTTTTAAAAACTAAAATGGCGACAGTGGAAAAGTCTCAGGCGGTTTCTTAACATTCGTACTTGTGTGGACTTGCGTTCTCGTGGACTTGTGATACGTCATCACTCACAGACCAAATACTGTTCCAATTCAAAGTACGCATCAAGCCGTGTACGCTTAAAAAGAGTCTCCGTCAGAGGAGTTCAGGCTGACTTTATGAAAGTGCGACGTTTGAGCCACTTCCTGTTCTCAGTCCCGGCGTCCTGATCACCGACGTTTCTGTTGCTCTGATATCTGATATTGATTATATCGGTAAACAGGCTGTAGCAGAAACATCAGGTCTGATCTGAAAATCCCTTCAGAAACAAACTTTAAGAGTTTTATGTCCGTGTGAGGCCTCACGCTGATTGGATAACCACCTGTCAATCTCAAGTTATTAGCCATTGAGCGGGCAGATTCACAGTAAGACTTTATCACAGCGGTTTTTTTAAGCTAAAATAGCGACAATAAAACTGTAACGTGTCCTGTGATCTATAAACTCTGTGATGAATAATCTGAAGTCATGTTGAGCCTGACAGTAGTTTCCTGTCACAGAGCAGAAGCTGCAGGCAGTTTTTGGCTCCTTTATATTTAATTTATTCCAAAATAAATCAATAAAGGTAGAAAAGAACTCTGTGACATTAAAATCTATTTTTAAAGACAGATGTGACAAAGTATAAGATGACATGTTTACAGATATTTGAAGTATTGATCATATGTAGAACACAGAGCAGGTCCAATAAATGGTAAATGGCCTGCATTTGTATAGCACTTTACTCAGTCACTATGGACCCCAAAGCGCTTTACACTACATTCAGTCATTCACCCATTCACACACACATTCACACACTGGTGATGGCAAGCTACATTGTAGCCACAGCTGCCCTGGGGCGCACTGACGGAGGCGAGGCTGCCGGACACTGGCCACCACCAGTAGGCAAACATGGGGTTAGTATCTTGCCCAAGGATATTTGGCATGCAGCCAGGAGGCAGCCTGGGATCGAACCATCTGATTGGTGGCGGACCTGCTCTACCACCTGAGCTACACCCACCCCTACCCCAATAACACAGAGTCATCCTGCTCACAAACAGCACTTTGCTTTCATGAGGTCACTTCCTGCAGTGATCCTCAGCTTCTCTCCAAAGGAGCCGTAACATGTGGGCTCCTCACCATGGTGTTTTTCTAAAGACTTTGAGCCTCTAAAATAACTGGTTTGGACTTTAGGGCCAAAGCTCCAACATTAGAGTCAGTGTGATGCTTCCAGTACAACAGCACCTCTGAGTGTGTGTGTGTTTACCTCTCAGACTAACTCCACCCGGACATCAAGAAGATGGAGGAAGAGGACGGAGCAGCATCTGCAGCATCCAGCTGTGTGTCTGTGAGGAGTGACTGGTCCAAAGACAGACCTCCAAACTTCAGTCATGAACCTGCAGCAACAATGTTCTTCAATCATGGAGCTCAGCTGACCATGTAAGAGATCTGCTAACTCACAGAGTTCAAAGGTTGTTCTTCTGAAACATTTACTGTAGAATATTTAAATAAAGCTCATCTGTATGAGGCCTTAGAGACAGAACACACTGATCAATAATCAATTTATTTGTCATGATGTAATCAAACACACTGATGGAAAACTATGTGCTAGTTGGAGATGATGTGAATGTTTGTGTGAACATGAGGCTGAAACAACAGCAAAAACAACTGAACTGCTTGTAATCTGATTACACACAGCAGTGGAGATTCAGTCTGAAGCTCAATATTTTACAGTTTTAGTAACTGATATGAATACTACACATGTGTTTGATCAACAAATCGATTAGGTCTCTCTCTCCTCCAAGTCTCTGTTAGTACATGACTTAATAATTGATCAACAAATCGATTTACTCTGCCTTACAGAAACCTGGTTGCAGCAGGATGATTATGTTAGTTTAAACAGGCCGAGGGGCAAGCAGCAATTTTCCACACCAGCCTATTAATCAACCAAAGACCCAGACAGACTTTTAATTCATGTGAAAGTCTGATAGGCCCATCCTCCTGCAGGCCCACCACCTGCAGGAGGCGCCATAGAGGTCACCTGCAATGTGTGTCAGTTGGCGACCAGGAGTGGAGGGCCTGGCAGACCCATCCCCGGCTACCAAGACTAACAATTGGGACACAGAATCTCTCCTCTCTGGTGGGGAAGGAGCCTGAGTTAGTGCGTGAAGTTGAGAGTTACTGGCTAGATATAGTTGGGCTCTGGAACCAGTCTCCTGGAGAGCGGCTGGACTCGGTCTCAGTTCTATTCAGTACTTTAACAATTAACAATAAAATGAGCCTTCCTCAGCACATGCTTGTTATAAATGGCCAAAAGACGGTCTTGCCAACGCCCTGAGATTTAACAAAAGTCCCAACTGATTCTTGTTCTTCAGAGTCATGAAACCAAGCAGCGATACAGAAAGACACGACAGATTCAATACAACTTCTGTAAAAGAAGGACAACATTTCAGATGAGACATTACTTAAGACAATACTTGCTAAACTCTCCATAATCTCAGTATCAGCAGCTTTAATGATGGTAGGTGATGAGCTATGAGAAGACTGTCTAAAATCAATAATCATGTTTTTTATGATATGAATGTGACTAGGGATGGGTATTGATAAGATTTTCACGATTCTGATTCCATTTTCGATTCTGTTTAACGATTCGATTCTTTATCGATTCTTTTTTAAAAAGGAGAACACTAAGGTCGATTAGCTTAGAACTTTGTTTTATATCTTCTCTTTGAACAAGATAGAAATTTAGGAGTAACATGGCCTTACAAACCCAACAGTGAGATCTTAAGAGATCCACAGCCTACGGCTCTTCAATGGGGTGTCACAGGGTCCCCGGGGAAAAAAATTGTAAATGTAAATTAATAAAATAAATATTCTTCTGTAGCAATAACAAAGTATAACATAAATTATTCTGTAGCAATTACACAAGAATATCCAGTAATGTCCCTGCCTACAATTAAACACATTCACTTACCGAAAATCGGGGCAAATGGGTGCAAGCCTTTGACCACAAACTTAGTCACTGCTCGGTGACATTCATCTATCCTGGCCTGAAAGGAGACGCTAACGGTAGACTGCAGCGAGAACTGCCAGCCAGACTCTGTCTGTCTCATCATGGTCACCTAAATGCACAGTAATGGCAGGTTTTGTAATAAGGCAGATCGCGCTAACATAATAGGCACTGTTAGCTGATTATTTACCTGCCGCATTAACGGGAGAGGACGTGCAAACGTTACCGCTGCTGCTGCTGGGTTGAGATTCACGAGTCCGGAGCGGAATTAAAAACACGACATTCATTTAAGGTCATCGCGTGTTTTGTGAGCAAATGCTTTTGCATCTTCGTAGTGTTTCCTCCCTTAAATGAAATATCTACTTTGCAAGTATTGCAAGTTGCCCTGTTGTCATCCGTTCTTGTAAAGTATAACCAAACTTTTTAGCGTTTGAGCCGCCTAGGCGCCCTGCCAGGTAAATGACGCTCCGCAACGTGGTGACGTCATTCGGGGCGACTGGAATCGATAAGGGAATCGTTTGCAAAAATGGCAAACAATTCCAAGGAATTGAAACAGTGGGAACCGGTTCTCAACAAGAACCGGGTTTTGATACCCATCCCTAGATGTAACATATATGTGTTTGTGTTTGCAGAGGTCAGAGGTCAGAGTCTCCAGTATCCAGCTGTGTGTCTGTGAGGAGTGACTGGTCCAAAGACAGACCTCCAAACTTCAGTCATGAACCTGCAGCAACAATGTTCTTCAATCATGGAGCTCAGCTGACCATGTAAGAGATCTGCTGACTCAGAGTTTAAAGGTTGTTGCTCTGAAACATTTACTGTAGAATATTTAAATTAAACTCATCTGTATGAGGCTTTAGAGACAGAACACACTGATCAATAATCAATTTATTTGTCATGATGTAATCAAACACACTGATGGAAAACTGTGTGTCAGCTGGATCTACCCAAAGCCATAGAAATTAAGAGGTAGACTGGAATAATCTGACATGTTGTTCACAGCAGAAATATCTCTGATCAGATCAATAATCTGTGTTTGTGCTGATCTGTGGCGGCTGCAGCCATGTTGGTACCAACAGAACAATCAGCTGTTTGTGATGATGTCACATTTCTGTAAAGGAGCTCACAGTCTGATAGAAATTTGTGAGTGATGGACGATCAGCTGTTTATATGGTGTTCATGTCAGAATCTATCAGTAACTGATGTTTGTGTTTGCAGAGGTCAAAGGTCACAGTCTCCAGTATCCAGCTGTGTGTCTGTGAGGAGTGACTGGTCCAAAGAAAGACCTCCAAACTTCAGTCAGGAACCTGCACCAACAATGTAAGGAAACTATTATTCTGTGTTTAGATCCTGTAATCCAGGAGAATCGAGTGGCTTCATGATCCTGTCAGCATGTGTGGCAGAGAAGGATCCAAATTCAAGGCTCAGGAAACACGAAGGAAAACTCAAAAACAGCTTTATTACTGATAACCTGAAAATTGATCAAACATGAGCCAGACTGAAAGTATCATGAGGAGGAACACAACAAAGAACTGAGGGAGACTCATTAACACACACAGGATGATGAGGGAACAGGTGGGAACAGAGCTGAAACTAATGAGACAGGGGAAGCAAAACTGAACACGGTGCACACAAGATGAGAGAATGTCAAAATAAAACAGGAAATGACTGACACAGAGCCAGACACAAGCTGTGTCCCAAAACGTCGGCTGCATCTTCCGGAGGCCGCATTTGAAGGCCGACTACGTCACAGCCAGGCGACGAAGGCTGTCCCAGTTCGTCGTCTCGTTCAAATGCGGCCGACAAATGCGTCCTTCATTTCCCCGAATTTGAAGGATGGGTCGGGTGTGTCCTTCGTGGCCCACCATATCCCAGAATTCATAGCGCGGCCCAGCCAATTCCAGTTTCCAACAATGGCGGCCGCTACTAAGTTTTAAAATTACTTTTATTTCTCTTTCTGGGTCACAAAATAAAGTTTTCAGATATTTTCAGGCAGGAACAGGAATCCAACCCATAGGCTAAGCAAACAGGGAGCGAACAACACAGAATCACCACAGGGACGTAAATAAAACTCTATAACCAGAAGACAACATGATGCAGACATGATGATCCAACAACATGCACACAAAACCCAAACATGACCAAACTCAGAACCATCAGCACCTGATTTGACTTTGAGGAAGAGGTCAGAGGTCAGAGTAACGTGGTAATTAGAATCCCTGTACATCCCTACAGGTCTGTATGTGTGCAGTAAAGAACATAGTTTTAAACAGCTCTATAGTGTTATTATCAGTTTGACCTCCAAAACAAATCTGTGACCTCTTGGTCTCTTCTTCCCTCTCCGTGTTCACACACCTCTGTGTTTAATCATTAGTTATTATTAACCTCTGTCTCTCTTCCACAGCATGTCTTTATCCTGCCCTCCTCCTCTCACATGGCCCCGCCCCTCCCTGAGCCTGGTTCTGCCGGAGGTTTCTTCCTGTTAAAAGGGAGTTTTTCCTTCCCACTGTTGCCAAAGTGCTTGCTCATAGGGGGTCATATGATTGTTGGGTTTTTCTCTGTATATATTATTGTAGCGTCTCCCTATAAAGCGCCTTGAAGCGACTGTTGTTGTGATTTAATGCTGTATAAATAAAACTGAATTGAATTGAAACTGAAGGAGAGGTCAGAGGTCAAATGTGACATGACATTTTAAACGTGTACACAGTGCTTTCTGTACTAATGTGCAGACTGAATGACACAAAATCATATCCTCCTTGTTTTCCTGTGAACGTCTCTGCAGCTGTTTGTAATCTAATCTGAGATTACTGTCACTGACAGGAACCATCACATTATCCAGTTTGTGTGTTTAGAGTTCAAAGATTTTAACCAGAGAATTTATCAATAATTGATGTGTTTGCAGAGGTCAGAGGTCAGAGTCTCCAGTATCCAGCTGTGTGTCTGTGAGGAGTGACTGGTCCAAAGACAGACCTCCAAACTTCAGTCATGAACCTGCAGCAACAATGTTCTTCAATCATGGAGCTCAGCTGACCATGTAAGAGATCTGCTGACTCAGAGTTTAAAGGTTGTTGCTCTGAAACATTTACTGTAGAATATTTAAATTAAACTCATCTGTATGAGGCTTTAGAGACAGAACACACTGATCAATAATCAATTTATTTGTCATGATGTAATCAAACACACTGATGGAAAACTGTGTGTCAGCTGGATCTACCCAAAGCCATAGAAATTAAGAGGTAGACTGGAATAATCTGACATGTTGTTCACAGCAGAAACATCTCTGATCAGATCAATAATCTGTGTTTGTGCTGATCTGTGGCGGCTGCAGCCATGTTGGTACCAACAGAACAATCAGCTGTTTGTGATGATGTCACATTTCTGTAAAGGAGCTCACAGTCTGATAGAAATTTGTGAGTGATGGACGATCAGCTGTTTATATGGTGTTCATGTCAGAATCTATCAGTAACTGATGTTTGTGTTTGCAGAGGTCAAAGGTCACAGTCTCCAGTATCCAGCTGTGTGTCTGTGAGGAGTGACTGGTCCAAAGAAAGACCTCTAAACTTCAGTCAGGAACCTGCACCAACAATGTTCTTCAATCATGGAGCTCAGCCGACCATGTAAGAGATCTGCTGACTGTAATTCTACCAGTGACATCATAGTTTATTCCTAACAGTGATAATGCTAGTTTTTAATAAATTGTGTGTTTGAACAGGTGACATTTGTCAAACACTCGGTGAAGACTCAAACACAGACTCGCAGGCAAAAAGCAAATCTTTATTCATGCCTGTTTCACAATCTAGAGTTTAAAAGAAGATGATAAAACCACCACGTTACACTGTGTGTAACGTGGTGGTTTATGCTGTTTGGGACTGTTTTGGTGTATTTGTGCTAGAACATCAGATAAATGATTTCATCACATTTTAAAAGAAAGTATCAGGATAATAATCTGAACTGAGTCATCAGAAACAGAAAGATGGTCTCAACAGGCCACTGAGCTGATCTCCAAAGAAAGAAGAAGATTGAAGAGTCCGAGGCTGTTTGTTTGTCACAGGCATCGTCAAACACGTCCAACACAGTGAAATGTGCTGAGCTGCTCCTGTGACTGGACAAAACATTAGAAACAATCATTAAATGAAATAATGAAACATTGTGCAGATGTTAACGTGCTTTATGCCACATTAGCACAGCATGTACTGACAGAGCAGAGCAGATGAGCAAAGTGATGTAAACAGAGTAAGTGAGCAGAGTAATATCAGCAGTAATGAAGCAGCAGGATCAGTGCAGCAGCTGTGACGTCATCATGAATCAGATATGATCTGAAATATGACAGTGAGACAAGAACATGATGTGAGGTCCTGTTTAAACCCTGATGGTGCTGCTATGAGGGGAGCACGTTCTGATTTAGGACTTGGACGGTCTGAGGATAGAAGCTCCTCTCTGTTTGTGTCCTGATGGTGCAGAAGCTTCTGCCTGATTGTAGAAGGAGCTGAAGCAGCATCATCCCAGAGGTGAAGCTGCTCTGTGTGCAGACCTGAGGTCAGATTCCTCCAGGCTGATGTTCAGCATCTACAGAAACGTGTGGTTGTAGTTATTGCTGCTCTGTGTGCTGACAGCAGATACTCAGAACAAAGCGCTGCACACGTGTTCTTTACAAACATCTGGACATAGAAAACATGGATGATGGCAGTGAATGAAGACGTTTCTGTCATTTGTTTCATTGGCTGCTTTTTTCTGCCTGTGTTCATGTGATGAATGTCTGACACATAAACAGGTTTGTAATCAAACATCATCAGGAGGCATCATGAAACAAAGTTACTGCTGGAGGCTGAACTCAGTTTGTAATGTTCAAAAATATCACTCAGATCATTTCAAAGCTTTTAGTTCTTCTTCTTCACTTCTGTAAAATAAGAGAAAGAAAATCAGAACCCAGAAGTTCACTTCCTGCTGACTGAACTCTTTCAAAATAAAGCTGAAAGCTCTGAATGTGACACCGCTGCTCCACCACAGTTTTTAGAGGAGGTCAAAGGTCAGTTCAAAGTGATGGATCCCAAACTTCCAGTACATCCAGTGAAGGACATAATCAGCTGTGTGATGAAGGCTTTTACTGTGGAGTTTGTAGGCTGATCACTCTGTGTTTAATAAGACAGGAACAGCAAAGGAAACTTGGATTCTGAACTCAAACACAAGTTTCTCCACTTTGACTTTTCTCTGTGACCATCAGAGCTTCTGCACAGTGTCATCACATCTGGATGTTTGTCACTGACAGTCAATGATTTTACTGATAAAGAAATGTGTTCACAGAGGGAGGAAGAGGAAGAGGAGCGGTGTTTGTGAGGAGGAGCAGCTGTCCTGCTGTGCTTTGTGTCAGGACGTCCTGAAGGATCCAGTCTCTACCAGCTGTGGACACTGGTTCTGCAGACAGTGCATCTCCTCATACTGGGACCAGTCTGCTTCATCAGGAGACTCCTCCTGTCCCCAGTGTGGAGAAAGATCCAGAAGCAGAGCTGGACTGCAGACAGCCAGTCAGAGCAGCTGTGTACAAAGTAAGACTGAACATCTGTCTGCTGATGGACTCGTTTCTGAAAACTGGACTTCTTGTTGTTGTTCAGACATTGAAGAGTTTTCTTTCTGTTTTTCTTTCTTTCAGCAGATGTTGGTCTGCAGGAGGTTTTAGATGAACATAAGATCAGTCTGAGGAGGAGATGTGAACGTGTGACTGAAGGAAGTGATGAAACAGGAAGTAGAAGCCTCCTCAACAGGATCTACACTGAGCTCTACATCACAGAGGGACAGAGTGAAGAGGTTCATACCCAACATGAGGTGAGGCAGCTGGAGACAGCTTCCAAGATGGACGCCCTCCATGACGCTCCAATCAGGTGCCAGGACATCTTTAAAGCCTTACCTGACCAACAGAGACCCATCAGAGTGGTTCTGACCAACGGCGTGGCTGGTGTTGGAAAAACCTTCTCAGTGCAGAAGTTCACTCTGGACTGGGCAGAGGGCTTGGAGAACCAACATGTCAGTGTGGTGGTTCTGCTTTCATTCAGGGAGCTGAACCTGATCAGAGATGAGCAGTACAGTCTTCTGGAGCTGCTCCATGTTTTCCATCCAACATTACAGAAGGTCACAGCAGAGAAGCTGGCTGTCTCTCAGCTTTTGTTCATCTTTGACGGCCTGGATGAAAGCAGACTTTCATTGGATTTCACCAACAGGAAGCTGCTGTCTGATGTCACACAGAAGTCATCAGTCAGCCAGCTGCTGACAAACCTCATCCAGGGGAATCTGCTTCCCTCGGCTCTCGTCTGGATAACTTCCCGACCCGCAGCAGCCAATCAGATCCCTCCTACATGTGTCGACAGGGTAACAGAAGTACGAGGCTTCACTGACGCCCAGAAGGAGGAGTACTTCAGGAGGAGATTCAGCGATGAAGAGCTGTCCAGCAGAATCATCTCCCACATGAAGACATCCAGGAGCCTCCACATCATGTGTAGAATCCCAGTCTTCTGCTGGATCACTGCTACAGTTCTGGAGCACATGTTGACTACAGAGCAGAGAGGAGAGCTGCCCAAGACCCTGACTGACATGTACTCACACTTCCTGCTGGTTCAGACAAAGAGGAAGAAGAACAAGTACCATGAGGGACATGAGACGAGTCCACAGAAGCTGACGAAGGCTGACAGGAAAGTTCTTCTGAAGCTGGGGAGGCTGGCGTTTGAACATCTGGAGAAAGGAAACATCATGTTCTACCAAGAAGACCTGGAGCAGTGTGGTCTGGATGTGACAGAGGCCTCGGTGTACTCAGGAGTTTGTACAGAGATCTTCAAAAGAGAGTGTGTGATCTTCCAGAAACCAGTCTACTGCTTTGTTCATCTGAGCATTCAGGAGTTTCTGGCTGCAGTCTACATGTTCCACTGTCACACCAAGGGGAAGACAAAGGTGCTGAAGGACTTCCTGGGAAAAACATGCAAGAAGTCATCTCTGGATGATTTCCTTAAACAAGCCATGGAGAAATCCCTCCAGAGTAAAAATGGCCACCTGGACCTGTTTGTTCGCTTCCTTCATGGCCTCTGTCTGGAGTCCAACCAGAGACTCTTAGGAGGTCTGCTGGGTCAGACAGAGAACAGTCCAGAAACCATCCAGAGAGTCATTAAGAACCTGAAGAATAACAAGATGTTTAAATCCTCTCCTGACAGAAGCATCAACATCTTCCACTGTCTGATGGAGATGAACGACCTCTCAGTACATCAGGAGATCCAAGAGTTCCTGAAGTCAAAGAAAAGGTCAAAGGACCTCCCTATGATCCACTGCTCAGCTCTGGCCTTCATGCTGCAGATGTCAGAGGAGGTTCTGGATGAGTTGGACCTGCAGAAGTACAAAGCTTCAAAGGAGGGACGACTGAGACTGATTCCAGCTGTGAGGAACTGCAGAAAGGCTCGGTGAGTCCAGATGTGATCATTAACATCATTGATCAGTGCAGGTTAATAGTTTAATTTGTAAAATAAAAACTCAGTCCTTGGTTATAAAGTGCTTTACAAACACCAACATTACGGCTAACAGCTGGATTCTCCTGTTTCAGTGGAGCCAAACAACAAAGAGCCACTTGCTGCTGCAGACAGAGTGAAAGTGGACGGTTTATCCTCCATTCTTAATGTAAAACACATGCAATGAATTATAATGCACCATCTTACCTTCATGCAGTTTTCTCTTCATGGTAGACTTGGATATTTAAATGTTTACCTCCTGGAGAGTCTTGTTCGCTTGGTTGGCTGTTGTGAAGGGGATTCTCCTCACCCCGTCTCCAAGGGAGACACCAGCTACCCTTCAGAGAAAATGTATTTGCCCCCCTTGTAACAACAATGTGGTTCTTGCAGTCACTGCCCACAGCTCGTGACCATAGGTGAGGGCAGGGACGTAGATCGACCGGTAAATCTAGAGCTTCGCTGTCACGCTCAGCTCTCTCTGTCTTCACCACGACAGACCGATACAGCGTCCACCTCACTGTTACCGCAGCAACAGTCTGTCTGTTGATTCCTGCTCCCCTCCCCCTTCTTTACAAAACCCTGAGACTCCTCCACTTGGGGCAGGAACTCGTCTCTAAACCAAGGGGTGGACTCTACCCTTTCCCAGGTGAGGACCATGGCCTCAGATGCTGATCCTCATTCACACAGCTCCACTGTGAGCTGGAGGCCATCACCTGATGAAGCCAACAGAACCACATCATCTATAAAAACAGAGACGAGACTCTGACACCACCCAAGTGGAATATAAGGTCAGAGGTCAGCTAATACCTAATATGGTAATCCTGAGCTAAGAGGAAAGGGAAATGCAGTGAAGAAATGGATTTTCAAATGAGGAGTGGAATCACCATTTTAAATGTACAAAGTAAATCTTTGATTTTATTTTTTAAAAGATTTTAAAATCTTTTTAAAAATAGGAATTCAAAAATGTTTTTTAACATGAAATAAATTTACTCATGTTTTATTGCACAATTTATTATGGAAGCATGAGATGATGCATTTTGACTCTTCTGATCCTCCATAATATTGAGATTGTATAGAAGTTTTCAACATTTGCCAGATTTATGATTATACTACACACTATTATTAGTATAGTCTACTATTATACTACACACTATACACTATTATCTGTTTGCCATAAAAGTGTTGGTGATGTGGTGGGAGAATCATTATTTTCAGTCTCTTCTTATAAACATAGTGAGGCAAAGATGTGGGTTGTGGTCCCTGATAATCAGATGTGTCTGTGTTCTGTTACATGCGACGTTGGAGAGGTGTTAGTGGAGATAAAAACAGGACCAACATCACTCGTGACTGCTTTCCTGTCTTCACAGTGTGTTTACTGTTGGAGCTCGTCCTCCTGTTGCATCTGTCACAGCTGTTACACTCCTCTGTGACTCCTCCTCTATCTGCTGTGACACTGCAGGAGTTTTTGGTCATGGCGTGAGAATAACTGCCGAGGTCGGCTAGGACGACGACACCACTCATTGTCAGACCCTGTCACGCTGTCTGGTGTCATCTTTAGCCGAGGTTATTAAGTATTTCAAAATGAAACCATTCTCTGTTTTCAGTCTCCACCGTCTTTTGCAGCTTTGAGCCAGGTTGTAACACCTGTTAAAGTCACCACCTGTTGTGACCGGGGAGTGAGATGAGTGTGAGGAAGATGAAAACAACGTCTCATTCTGACTAGTTACTGGGAACTGATGTGTGATGACGCAATAACAAAGATTACTTTTTCTATGATTTTCTGTTTTATTAATTATTTCATTGATAATAAGGACAGGCAGAGGAGATTGGATGGGTGGATGGATTTACTTTGTTTTATTATTTTGCACTGAAATGGAGTCCAGTGTACAGTCCTTGGCGTTGCACATTTTATTATGTTTTAGCTGAGACTGTAGTGGGCACTCTTTAAATGTCGGGTCAGTTTGTCACGTTAGAGCCTATTTGTGCCTGTTAGTGCTCCGATGGCTTTAGACCGAGCTGACTGAGTGATCTAAGCTCATGATGCCACCAGCAACACCCGGGTCATGCCGCAGAGTTTTCAAACCCCACTGACACTCGACATAATTTACTCAGGTTATCCGAACATTCAGCTTCTTCACTTCTAAAACCGAAAAGTGGAGAGTCCCAGATTTTAATCCTAGTGGGAGTGTCCCTTAAGAGCGTCGTTGACCAACTATTGATCATGTGGCTCATCACATGAGCCAAGGTGTGGAAAAGGGTGCTGGTGATTATCAGCTGAGGTTTTGAGAGATGAAACATCTTCAAGAAACTTAAAGAAGTCACTTTTCTTTCCAGGCTCCTTAGATTACCATGACTGTATGATGAGAACCTCCACAGACATATCAGGTGAAGTTTTCAGTGTTGTGGTTCAGTTTAATATAAAAATGGAGATGAAACGCATATAAAGGCTCGTTTACACCACTGAGCCCTGCTCTAACACACCGACACAGATCTGTGTGTGAAGCTGGTTTTAACAAATAAGAGCTTAAAGTTTTAAAAACATGTTTAGCGCCAAACTGTCCACTTTACTGTCTGTAGCAGGAAGTGGCTGTTTGGCACTGAAACGGGAGAATCCAGCTGTTAGCCTGATGTTGTGTTTGTAAAGCACTTCATAAACGAGGACTGTGGAGGAGGAGCCTGTGTGAGTCAGGTGGTTCACCGGCCGAGTGTGTCAGCGGCAGAAACAGCTGATGTGATCAGCGCCGTTTTATGCAGTAAAATAATCTTTCTGTTCCCAAACACATCCACACAGTTTACAACAGAACAGCCCACTACATGCACATCACACCACAGACATGCATAAACCTAAACATAAAATATGTCCTGTACCTGTGTGATCTCTTTAAATAACTCACAGAATATCAACACTAAAACCACAAGTTTGTTGGTATTTCAACATTTTAACCATTGATTTTGAATTAAAACCAACAGTTAAATATTTTTACACCAGAGGAAAGAGCAGCAGAAATATTAAGACAGATAAATCATTCTGTCTTCAGTCTCCATGAACAGCATCGACATCCTCTGGTGAAATTTCTCTTTCCTCCTTAAAATATATTAAATGTCAGTTTAATTCCAAATGAATGGTTAAAACATGTATTTCACATCTGAACATCAGGAAATAAAGAAAAGTGACTGATTCAGTTCCATATATGGAGGCGTTAAGGTTCATTAAAATGGTTCAGTTATTAAACTTTAATCTGAGCCGAGCTGACTTCCTCAGGAACAAATAAACACTGAGATAAACTTCACCTTGCAGATATAATCTAAATGAATCATATCCAATCTCAGAGAGTTGACAGTCAGCTGTGTGCTGGGAGACATGTTTGTCTGCAGTGTACGAGCTCTGACCGCTCTCCAAAAATGTCGGCGTGAATACTCCATCTTAACAAATCGATATTTTAAACTTACGCTGCTACATTCTCCCCTAAAGAAAATGTAGCTGGTGACACAGAAACAGAGGATTTTTAAGTATAAGTGGGGTCCACACAAGTCCAAACACCTGTGCGTAGGCCTGCTTGTTACTGAGAAAAGCCAGCTGGCTTTTATAATGGCCATAAGGCCAAAGCAATGGTTTTGACTGGTGTTGACCCCGCCCCCACCCTGAGTGTGGATGCTGAGAGAAGGGCCAGCTGTGAATATGAGGCTGTGGGAGCAGATGGAGAGAGAGTATGTCGGGCTATCCCAGTACAAGCTTTACTGGGGTCAGAAATTAGACTCCAGTTCCTTTGTTTGATTGATCTAGTTTGATGTTAGGAAAGAGATTCCTGAGATGGAAAAACCTCCCAGTCTACTGAGATTCAGAAATGATTTCTACCCGTGGAAACTCCCTGAGTGGGAACAAAGAGTGTCCTGTCAGGAAGAGCGTTTGGAATATGGATGTTGAGGATGTGACGGTGCCTGAAATCCTGCTGCTGTTCTGAACCATAGTTTCTGATCTAAAGGTCAAACAGAGTCATGATGGTTGTTTCTATTTGTTCCTTTTTAGTTTAGTTCCCCTGAAATCAGATCTGATATCAGCAGCTCTGAGTTCATTCATCATTATTGTCCATGATGAGATTTCTGCAGGTAGCAAACAGAGATCATCTTTGCAGCTGGAACTCTTCACTGAGCTGAACTCATTCAAAATGTCCTGGATTCAAGACAAGAAACAGTCCAAATGTGTGTCTTCACTCTGACTCTGGATCAGATCTCAGTGACAGACTGTGGACATTATGGAAGCCTAAATGTGACACCATCTTCCTCCTTCATCTGCAGATTAAAGCCAAACAAAGATTCTCATTAAAAGTCTGCAGGTCTGAGAGAGACTCGATCGTTGTGTCATGTCAAACACAGTAAGAGGAGCTGAAGCACAGATGTGAAGAGCAGATTCATCAGATTATGACCTCACTCGGTTTTGTCTTCATATACATTCAGTCTGTGTTTATAATGCAGATTTTCTGCTTTTATAATAACACGTCATATTTTCTATAATCACAGAATGACTGACTGTGGACTCTCAGAGACTCACTGTGAAGTTGTGGCCTCAGCTCTGAAGTCCAACCCCTCCCATCTGACAGAGCTGGACATGAGTGGAAACGAGCTGCAGGATTCAGCAGTGAAGCTTCTGTGTGCTGGACTGGAGAGTCCAAACTGTCGGCTGGAGACTCTGAGGTGAGTTCACTGACTGCAGCTGTTGTTGTTTTTCAAGTTTGAGTGCTTTCAGGAATGTTGTGTCTTTCCAAACGGCTGAACAACAGTTTTTCCTTTTGGCTCCAAACAGAAGTGACAGACTTGAGTAGGGTTCATTTAAAGGCTGTCAGAAGTGGAGTGGTGACGGGGAGATGTTTGACAGGACAGTGTTTCAGCCTCCACAGGTTCATGTTGTGCTCCATCAGTCAGTGAAGATGAAGTCAGTACTGATGAGGCTGTAGAGTGTGTGAGGGATGTGAATGAGGCTGTTGGAGATCTGATGATAGCAGATAAAAACAGGCTGCAGAGACACAGGCCCAAACATGACAACAAAGCAGGATTCAGGCTCTGTGAGAGGATTTCAAACAGAAGCTGGAGAAGAGAAAGGACTCTGTTGGACTGACTACAGCAAGAAGGCAGCTGAGACCAGTCCCAGTGTTTCCATGGAGCCCAGTCTAACATTCATTTATACACTAATGTACAGAAGTGAACGGATCCATAGTTTCAAATGTAGAAAACGTTCTCAGTTCATTTACAGAGTTTAATACAGTTCATGAGGAAATGTTCAAAACAGCAGCTGAGAAGAAATCTACTTCACAAAGTTGGATCCAATTCCAATAGTTTGTGATTCACTTGAACGCAGCGTGAGCAGTTCACTGCCTAACCCCACAGAGACTGTCAGTCTGGACTTTTCTTTATTTCTATTGGCTGTCAGTGAGATTTCAGAGCAGTCAGAGACTGTGGGTCTGTGTATGAAGTTTAATTCATGTGCAGTTGTTGAAGTTGTAGAATGAGAAATGGTAGTTTTGGGGTATTTCCTGCTTTCATTGTCCTGCTTGTGCTGATGAAAATGTTTATTGACGTGTGAATTCATTCTTCAACGCTCGATTCTGCCTGAACAACGTGAAAACTTTGCTTATTTTTGTGTAACACAATTCAACGCACTGAAGCATCGACTTGTTCCATTATCAACAATGAAAACAGGAAACAGAGACAGCTGGCCTTCAAAGTAAAAGCTGCTCCTTTTGAAACGTGTTGGTGGTAAAATATAAGAAGAGCTGAAGCACATAAATGATCTACGTGCCAAAATATTAAACACAGTTGATATATTTGTGTGAGTGTTGTGATTCAGGTGTAGATGTAATAATGTACATATAACACAGTTTCCTGTTCCACATGGTCAGAATCAGTTATGGAGCCTCGATACTACAATTCACCATGGCAACGGGAAATAAAGAGCAGAGGCTCCGTGTGAATCCAGAGGAGCAGGAATATGAATAATGACAGTAGATGTTTGTGTGCTGGAAGCAAATGAGTGTGTGATGTTCTTTCAGTGTTGCACTTTGTAGACGCTCCCTGAGCACTGGTCTCACAGCCAGCTGCACATAGAGACCAGTGTTGTTAGTCCAGGTCAGAAGATGACTTGTTGGAATGAAAATGAGCTTGTAGTTTGTCCGCTTTAATCATGTGACTGGAAAAAGGTGTTGGACTTCAAATATGTCCGTTTCTTTCACACTTCACCTTTAAAAGTGAAGCCTTGTGGTTCCTGGAAGGAAAAACACGACTTTTTCAAGTCTTTGTCCTGTTTTTATGATAAATGTACGACTTTAATGTGAAAGATTCAGAGTTTTTTCTCTTGTTGTGTTTGTTTGAAGCTGCTTCCTGTTGGCTTCAGCTGTTTGGAGTTTCCATTTTCTAAACTTCTACATTCTGAACCTTCTTCAGCTCTGAACAGATGATGAAACACTGAATGATTTCAAGCACTTTGTCTAATAAACTTACATCTTTCATTCTTTATACAGATTGAGCTGCTGTGGTTTGTCAGATATTGGCCTTGATTATCTGGCAGCAGCACTGAAGTCCAACCCTTCGTATCCCAGAGAGGTGGACCTGAGTGGAACCTACAGCCACCTGAAGGATTCAGGAGTGAAGCATCTGTGTGGTTTCCTGGAGAATCCACGATGTAAACTTGAAACTCTGAGGTCAGTCACATGTTTTAGTTGTGCTGAGATGAATATGATGTGAAAGTTGTGCTGACACTAAACTGCAGACATCAGGCTGATATTATACTGATCCACACTGAGGATCTTCATGGTAAAGTCTGTTTTCTTCTTCTCTGGTTTAGTCCATTGACTGCAGCAGAACAATGTTCACATTTCAAACAGTGATACTCAACGTATGGCCCGCGGCCCACACGCGGCCTGCCCACCTTTCCTGATTCAGAGAGAGGGGACCCTGATTAACTGTGTAGCTTCTTCCTCACAGTTCTAAGTATCAGACACAACAATGAATAATCCACAGCTGACTGTCTTTAGCAGGTCAAAGGTCACGGCACACAGCAATCTGTGAAACAGTTCGGAGCAGGAATTCTTGCACATTTACAAACTGACACTGCTGCACGGCATGCTGGGTAATGCTAGCTGCTCAGGTATGGGCGTGCTAACAGCTGTGAGGCTCCGTGGCTGCAGAACACTGAAGAAGAGAAAAGAGAGGTGGAGGATGAAGAAAAGAGGCGGAGATGAAGCAGAAGTTTAGCTCCAGAGAGGAGCTGTGTCTGTGTGGGCGGGGCTCAGGCAGCTCCGCCCACACAGTGACAGTGAAGCAGGTGAAGAGTAATAAATGAAGACAGCAGACAGGATTTGATAAGCTGATGTACAAACATGTAGAATGATGGTGGCAGCTACAGAAACAGGTCCATACAGACTGAAGCGTGTCTCCTTTGCATCTTCCATATTTGATACTGAGAGTTTCCAGAAGAGCAAACATCAAACACGCCTCCAAACATGTGACGAGTCAGACTGACATCATTCCTACAGAGACCAGTGTGAGCTCTCAGCAGGTCACTGCAATAAGAAGGACAAACAGTGCAGCAGGAATGACTAAACCCACTAACAGTCTGATATCCCCGTGTTCCTGTTGTTCTACAGCGTCATCATTAATGCTTCTCCACCACCATCACTGCAGCTGACCAATCAGCTTCTGACACGTCATGTGACGCTCTGTGACTCAGACTGGAGAAATGCTAAATGGCTAACCTGAAGCTAACCTGAGAAACAGTCAAAGTACTGATGATTCCTACAAAGTGTGTGTGTTCAGTATGAGATGAGTGTGAATGAAACCATGGAGGAGCGGGCCGTGGCTGCTACACGTTTGCTGCAGGGGCGGAGCTACAGAAATGTTCTTAGGGGGCAAAATCAAAGCTGTTATTGTTGACACATATGCAGCTGTTACATCCTGTAATATGCATTAAATATGGTTCAAATGCATTAAATATACATGTTTCATATAAATATAGTCTACAACTGTATTTTCTTCAGCCCACATAAGGAAACAGTTCAGTCAGATAAAGACAGAAGGCCTTTTCCACGTCCCTCTGCTCAGTGTTAAAGTGCTGATGATGTTCAAGCTCAGGCAGCAGGAGGGATTTCTAAGCATCCTTCACTGATCCACAACAAAGGTCCAGAGTTTGATCCTAGTAGGACAGGAAACATACTGATAAGAGTTTCAAAGTGTCTTTGTAAGCAGACATGATTGAAATGAGCCAGTCTGAGTTTGGTTCCTGCAGTTTGTGCTTCATAAACAGAGCTGAAGCAGAGGCAGCGTGTGCCTGCAGGTGAATGTACACTGCTGTTATAAGAGCTGTGGAAACTCAAAAGGACGTAACCATACTGCTGTTCCAGGACAGTCACAGAGTTACAGCATCATTTGTGACCATAAAGACAGAAAGCTCATCCAGATCCTGGGATTAACAGTCTGTCCTGGTGGTGTCCAGTCAAACACGTCTCTGTGAAAGCTTCAATCCAACAGGCTCCAAAGTCCTTCTGCTCATTTCCTCACCGGGTTCTTGATGCTCCTGTACCATCTCTCTGTCGTCCTCCTCGCTCCCTCTTTGCACTCACAGTCTTTGTGCATCATTAACACTCACATGTGGAAAAACAAAGTTTTACTGGGCAGAAGATGATCATCAGTGACGCCGTCTTTAAAATAGGGCTGAACGATTATGGAAAATAATCTTAATTGCGATTTTTTTTGCCCCAATATTGCGATTGCGATGCGATATGCGATTATTTTTTAAGGTCTTTGTCTTCTGTATTATTAAACAAAGACAAGCAATACATCATATAGTATGGCCAATACTATATTACATTAATTTTAAACTGTTCTTTCCTGGAAGACAGACCTCTGTTATGATGACATGAGGTGATGCATGAATTGATGACTGACATTTTTATTTAACTTCTTCAATCACAACAGTATATTTGAACATACACAATAGTTTATTTTTAGCTTACAAACATCTGAGCATAAAGTGCTGACAAGGAACCCTGGTGTAAACATTAAAATGAAAGTCAGTACAATGTGCAGATTGCAGAAATATACATAAAAAAATCAGTGGCTTTACCACACTCAGTTTTTCGACATCTGTGAACTACTAGACAGTCATTAAATTAAAAAATAATATTAAATAAATAAAACTAATAAATAAAAAATACACACATCTTACTGATCTCTGCAGTCAGTAACATTACACATAAAGTGCAAACATAATAGCAATTGTATAAACACACACACAAACACGCCTTTAAATTAAAACTGGCTGAACATCTTGATTATCTGCAGTAAGTAACAGCAACACAGCACAAACTAAAGTGCACAATGAGTATGGCTCAGCTAGCCATAATCATCCTAGCTCACAGGTTTTTTGCTAGGAAGACCAGCATATCTACTTTTGCTGGCTTTAAGGATGAGCGAGTGCAGGTCACTATATTCCCTCCAGTGCTGAACAGACGCTCTGAGGGGGCACTTGTGGCTGGCACACACAGATATTTGCGGGCCATCTTGCACAGTCGTGGAAAGTGAATGTTGTGCACCTTCCACCAGGCTAAGGGATCATCCTCTCCGTCAATGACAGGGGTCAACAGGTAACTATTCAACTCTGCCTCCACGACATCTTCAAGTGGCAGAGGCAAAGCTGAAGAGGCCGCACTGGTTTTAAAAAGACTACCAAGAGTCTTCTTTGCCTTTCCCCCAGAGGCCTGTGCACTTGGAGAATTTTGAGCAGTTTCAGTGCGAGACCTCTTCTCCTGCCAGATGGGAAGAGAGACATTAGTTTTGCAGTTAGCTTATATATAAATATTATGTGTTTGTGGAAATATAATTTTCAAGGATTTACCTGATTATGTGTACGTCTAGCCGATTCCACCATTTCTGTCTTCAGTCGGGCCTTAATGGCAGGAAGGTTGTCTGCGCTGATGTATTGCGTTTTGAACCTAGGGTCCATGAACGACGCAACATCCAAAAGCTCCTGGGTGTTGAGGTCACTATACTTGTCGTTGAGGTATGCCAGGACCTTGGTTTTAATTGATCTAGTCAGATCAGTGTCCTCAGCATCTTCAGCCAAGACTGATGTTGCCAGAAGATGGAGAACTGGCTTGAGGTAGGAGATGCTCACATACTCTTCTCCAGAAAGAGCATCAGTAAATTCGGAGAGAGGATGCAGTGCCTTATGAATGGACTCCAACACTTCAGCATCCTGCCAGGTTGGGATGAGGGAGCGTGCATGTCGGTCACCTGTCAATACCTGCGATATGGCTTTCATCTGTTCCAGCACTCTGGCAATCATTTTCTCTTTGGACCCCCATCTTGTAGGGCACTCAGTAATGAGAGAGTGCTCAGGAAGCTTAAGCTCCTTCTGTGCCTCAGTGAGTGCTGCCTTTTTCTTCCAACTGTGCGAGAAGTGCCCCACCAACTTCTTGCACAGCCCAATTGCTCTTGATACTCTACCATCTTTGATTGCATTTTCTGGAGGGAAAAAAAAATAAAGTAAAAAGTAAAATTAGTGTTAGACATACAATTGCAGTTATGATGCAAGGTTTCACCATTTCTCTCTCTCTCAAATTCAAAGTTGCTTTATTAGCATGACTATGGGAACAGTGTTGCCAAAGCTATTGTTACATACATCATGACATACAAGAACATAAGACAAAAACAAAAAAGAAAATACATAAGAAGAGGTGGGTACATCAGTGTGGGGTTGACATAACATATCTAGAATTAACAGCAGTAAAGAACAAGATAAATAATAGTGTGGTGTGTTTGTGGGAGAGAGTGATACACAGGCTTGCGCATACATGCATGCACACGCACGCACACACACACTCTCTCTCTCTCTCACGGCAGTAACTTACCAATAGCAAGATGTAATCTGTGTCCGAAACACTGGAGCCTGGTCCATTCGTTCAGCTGTGCTGCTTTCACCATATTTGACGCGTTGTCCGTCGTTATGCAGACAAGGTTGTCTTCAGGGAGATCCCAACACGCAAGCCCCTCTCTCAGGCCAGCAGCAATGTTTTCCCCTGTGTGGTCTTCGGGGAAGTAGGCCGTTTGTAGGCTGCGAGCTTCGAGGTGGAGGTCTTCGGTAATGTAATGCACCGTCAGACTTTGATAGGGCTCTGCTGTACGGCTTGACCACATGTCTGTTGTCGCCGCAAAAAACTCAACAGCCTTTAACTCCGCTGCAACCCTCCGCCTACATTGCATATGTAGCTCGGGTATTGCAGTCTGACTGAAATACGTGCGGGAGGGCATTCTGTACCTCTTATCCAGTGTAGTTACCAAATTATTGAACCCAGGCTTGGTCACCGTATTGACGGGCATCATGTCTTTCGCAATGCAGTGGGTTACTGCTTTGGTGATTTCCACGTGCCGTTTTGAAGTGCGTTCATATGGTGTAACACCTTCAAACAGTTCGGTCAGTGATCCTTGCCGAGTAACGTTACTAGGTTTATTCTGCACACTACTAGATTTTTTAGCCATACATCTATCATACTCTGTTTTGTGCTGAGTCTTAAGGTGCTGGTACAAATTCGTAGTGTTTCCCCGAGATGTAGAAACTCTACCAAGACAGGTTTTACACAGTACCTGACTCTGTGCGACATCATCTCTTTTAAACCCAAAATATTCCCACACGGCTGATGTGCAGTTCCTCTTTGCTACTAGCATCCCCGCAGGCTCTGGTTCTGTTGAACCTGAGGCCATTGTGTAGGCTACAGCTTTGCTTGCTAGTTCACTCTTGGTAGACTGTTTCAAAACTTTGCTCCCCGTGTCACGTGACCAGAGTGCAGCCTCTGTGGTTAGACAATCTCGTTTGATCATATCACATGTTTTACTCGCGCATGTCATGTAAACAGAGTATAATCGCAGCCTTTGCGGTTAGAAAATTGCACTTGATCATGTCGCGATATTATCGCAAATGTGATATATCGTTCAGCCCTACTTTAAAATACTCGTTAGAAATGTACGACTTTAATGTGAAAGATTCAGAGTTTTTTCTCTTGTTGTGTTTGTTTGAAGCTGCTTCCTGTTGGCTTCAGCTGTTTGGAGTTTCCATTTTCTAAACTTCTACATTCTGAACCTTCTTCAGCTCTGAACAGATGATGAAACACTGAATGATTTCAAGCACTTTGTCTAATAAACTTACATCTTTCATTCTTTATACAGATTGGGGGGCTGTGGTTTGTCAGATATTGGCCTTGATTATCTGGCAGCAGCACTGAAGTCCAACCCCTCGTATCCCAGAGTGCTGGACCTGAGTGGAACCTACAACAAGCTGCAGGATTCAGGAGTGAAGCATCTGTGTGATTTTCGGGAGAGTCCACGATGTAAACTTGAAACTCTGAGGTCAGTCACATGTTTTAGTTGTGCTGAGATGAATATGATGTGAAAGTTGTGCTGACACTAAACTGCAGACATCAGGCTGATATTATACTGATCCACACTGAGGATCTTCATGGTAAAGTCTGTTTTCTTCTTCTCTGGTTTAGTCCATTGACTGCAGCAGAACAATGTTCACATTTCAAACAGTGATACTCAACGTATGGCCCGCGGCCCACACGCGGCCTGCCCACCTTTCCTGATTCAGAGAGAGGGGACCCTGATTAACTGTGTAGCTTCTTCCTCACAGTTCTAAGTATCAGACACAACAATGAATAATCCACAGCTGACTGTCTTTAGCAGGTCAAAGGTCACGGCACACAGCAATCTGTGAAACAGTTTGGAGCAGGAATTATTGCACATTTACAAACTGCCACTGTTGCACAGCATGCTGGGTAATGCTAGCTGCTCAGGTACGGGCGTGCTAACGGCTGTGAGGCTCCGTGGCTGCAGAACACTGAAGAAGAGAAAAGAGAGGTGGAGGATGAAGAAAAGAGGCGGAAATGAAGCAGAAGTTTAGCTCCAGGGAGGAGCTGTGTCTGTGTGGGCGGGGCTCAGGCAGCTCCGCCCACACGGTGACAGTGAAGCAGGTGAAGAGTAATAAATGAAGACAGCAGACAGGATTTGATAAGCTGATGTACAAACATGTAGAATGATGGTGGCAGCTACAGAAACAGGTCCATACAGACTGAAGCGTGTCTCCTTTGCATCTTCCATATTTGATACTGAGAGTTTCCAGAAGAGCAAACATCAAACACGCCTCCAAACATGTGACGAGTCAGACTGACATCATTCCTACAGAGACCAGTGTGAGCTCTCAGCAGGTCACTTCAATGAGAAGGACAAACAGTGCAGCAGGAATGACTAAACCCACTAACAGTCTGATATCCCCGTGTTCCTGTTGTTCTACAGCATCATCATTAATGCTGCTCCCCCACCATCACTGCAGCTGACCAATCAGCTTCTGTCACGTCATGTGACGCTCTGTGACTCAGACTGGAGAAATGCTAAATGGCTAACCTGAAGCTAACCTGAGAAACAGTCAAAGTCCTGATGATTCCTACAAAGTGTGTGTGTTCAGTATGAGATGAGTGTGAATGAAACCATGGAGGAGCGGCTGTGGCTGCTACACGTTTGCTGCAGGGGCGGAGCTACAGAAATGTTCTTAGGGGGCAAAATCAAAGCTGTTATTGTTGACACATATGCAGCTGTTACATCCTGTAATATGCATTAAATATGGTTCAAATACATTAAATATACATGTTTCATATAAATATAGTCTACAACTGTATTTTCTTCAGCCCACATAAGGAAACAGTTCAGTCAGATAAAGACAGAAGGCCTTTTCCACGTCCCTCTGCTCAGTGTTAAAGTGCTGATGATGTTCAAGCTCAGGCAGCAGGAGGGATTTCTAAGCATCCTTCACTGATCCACAACAAAGGTCCAGAGTTTGATCCTAGTAGGACAGGAAACATACTGATAAGAGTTTCAAAGTGTCTTTGTAAGCAGACATGATTGAAATGAGCCAGTCTGAGTTTGGTTCCTGCAGTTTGTGCTTCATAAACAGAGCTGAAGCAGAGGCAGCGTGTGCCTGCAGGTGAATGTACACTGCTGTTATAAGAGCTGTGGAAACTCAGGTCCAAAGGACGTAACCATACTGCTGTTCCAGGACAGTCACAGAGTTACAGCATCATTTGTGACCATAAAGACAGAAAGCTCATCCAGATCCTGGGATTAACAGTCTGTCCTGGTGGTGTCCAGTCAAACACGTCTCTGTGAAAGCTTCAATCCAACAGGCTCCAAAGTCCTTCTGCTCATTTCCTCGCCGGGTTCTTGATGCTCCTGTACCATCTCTCTGTCGTCCTCCTCGCTCCCTCTTTGCACTCACAGTCTTTGTGCATCATTAACACTCACATGTGGAAAACCAAAGTTTTACTGGGCAGAAGATGATCATCAGTGACGCCGTCTTTAAAATACTCTTGTTAGAAATGTACGACTTTAATGTGAAAGATTCAGAGTTTTTTCTCTTGTTGTGTTTCTTTTGAAGCTGCTTCCTGTTGGCTTCAGCTGTTTGGAGTTTCCATTTTCTAAACTTCTACATTCTGAACCTTCTTCAGCTCTGAACAGATGATGAAACACTGAATGATTTCAAGCACTTTGTCTAATAAACTTACATCTTTCATTCTTTATACAGATTGGAGGACTGTGATTTGTCAGAGATCAGCTGTGATTATCTGGAAGCAGTGCTGAAGCTCAACCCTTCGTATCCCAGAGAGGTGGACCTGAGCTCCAACAAGCTGCAGGATTCAGGAGTGAAGCAGCTGTGTGTTCTTCTGGAGAATCCACAACATCAAATTGAAACTCTGAGGTCAGTCTCCATGTTTTATTTGTGCTGACACTGTTGGTCTGTGGAACTAAAACCTTTATACAGGAAGTCTGGTTCAGGTCTTTGTAGACCTTCTAATCTCTGATCCTCTGAGTCTTCCTCAGTAGATGATGCAGAGTTGTGAAGCCGATGTGGGTGAGGACACTCGCCCAGCTCTAACTACCTTGACGTCCAGGTGTCTTCCCTGCTTGTCCTGATACAAACAAACCTGAGTAACCTTGCAGGTCAGATCTCATCAGTCACACCTGTTATGGCAGCTCTCCTCTAGATTGTAGTTCTTGTTAACCTGGGATGGTTTTAGAAGCCTGGACCACAGACTCCAAGGGGAGATATTACTGGGAAAGGCCAAAGCAACCTATTAGACCCATTAAACACTAACAGAGATGAATACTCAGATTTAAACCTTTGTTTCACAAAGGGTTAAAAAGGGAACGTCCACAGTTTAGACTGCAGCAGGTTTTATTAAAGCAGTTTGACAGGAGCAAAGCAAAAAATACAAAGAACAAGTGTTTAACATATTAATACATATAACATAATAATAAAAGAAAAGCAAAATAATGATAAGAAAGAATGAAAAAGTTGTCGAGAGCAGCAGGATGTCTGAGGTCTGCAGAAACACAGAAACACAGCAGCTAAAAATAGTTGTTGAAAGAAAACGAGGTGGGAGCTGCTGATTCCTGAGCTTTGATACTGGATTAGCTTCAGTAGTTATTCCCATCACTGCTGTAGGAGCTGCATTTAGTCACAGCTGATTGTCTTTGACCAATCAGAATGACTACTGTTGTAAAAACAAGCAGACAAAGAACCAATGAGAGTGAAGAACAAGATAAAGAGCTCCTGTGATGGAGGCAAAGCAATAATCAGCAGACTGTAGCAGTTTATATCTGGATGAAAGTAGAAGGAGCTCAGCGGAGCTCAGTCCCATATCTTTGGTTAGAAACAACATCAGTGATTTCCTGCTGCTCCAGATGATTCCAGCAGCTCTCATTACAGCAGCTGATGAGAGAAACAGCTGATGGCTCACAGCTCGTGCACTGTTGGATCTCCAGATGTTCACGTGGCTGAAGTCTGTGAAGAAACTGTGGTCCACGTAGTTCACACGGCCTCAGCTTGGACCCAGCTCCCTGGATCACTGCAGCATCCTCAGCTGGTACATGGACGTCTCTGTTCCTCAGTCTTGGAGCCCCTGCAGGTCCGTCCACACCACCAGGGTCTTCTCACTCACCTTTCCTTTGTCCTCGTCCTTCATCGGCCGTGCTGTGTCTTTGTTCCCACGATGCAGTGCTGATGTTCCCTCCTTGAATGCACAGCAAGTACGGTGCTGGTCTTTCTCGGGTGGAGCAGAGACAGATTGAAGTCTTTCAGGCTTTAGTGCAGACTTCCCTGACAGAGGCTGGACTCCATGGTCTGCACAGGAGGCTTCTACACTGTGTGGAGGTGACTCCTGGACTTGAAGACAGGCTGCAGGTACATGTGTGATGAAGAGGACCTACAGCAGTGTGATGGAGCTGCAGGTCTGAAGGAAGTCCTGCTGTCCTGTCCCACCCTCTTACTTCCTCTGTCTTCTCTGGACTTGTCCTCCTGTTTCAGAAACAGCACTGCTTCATGCCGAGGGTGGACGGGAGCGTTGGCTCTGATTCTTTAACCGTCCACCACAAGGAGACGCTGATGCTGACCTCCTGATTCATCTGCATGTGTTCTGCTTCCCACTGCTCACCTCCACCAAAGACTTCACAAACATCTTCTTTCTTTGAGTCCAGTTTGTCCCACAAACACTTCCAAATCTCCTCCTCTGAGATTCTGCAGCTTCTTGCAGTGTGACTCAGCTGACAGACCACAGACTGGCACAGCATCCACATGTGTCTCCTTTCAAACAGGCTCTTGATGTTTCCTCCTACATCATTCTGGCCTCTCAGTCTCCTTTGTTCTCCAGCTCTGTAGCTGCAGCTGATGAAGCTTCAGTTTCCCATGTTGGTAACAGTAAACTACAGCCTCTGCTGTCAGCTGGGTAACTAAACAGAGCTGCAGCACGTCTCTGCGGTGGTGCTACATCCAGCCTACAGGCAGCCGTATACATGCTGTAGTGGTTTACAGTCACCAGGGGGCGCTGTCCCAGCCATGCAGGCAGTGGGCTGCTCTGCTTGTGCTGTTGTTGGTGAAGCTGAAGTGAAAGCGAGAGTTAAAACACTGAACAGTGTCCACTGAGCTTCTCATGCTCTTCTTCTCTGATCCTCCGTGTTTGTGCTGAACGCTGCTGTCGCTCTCTTCCTGTTCCCGCCCACTTTCCAACCAATCAGCATTGGAGCACGCACAGCGTCGTCCACACTGAGCTTTGCTGTGAGCGCGTGGACTCGTCTGCAGAACATTTGCAGTACAATAAGCAGCTGTGCATGCGCCCCAAGCAGCAGCTTCAAGCTCACCTCAAAGAAGTTTAACAGGACGGACGACTCGTCCATCAGGCGTCCAGCTGTCCGTGACCGTGTCCACAGCAGAGTGTGACCGAGGCTTCATGCTAACACGCACACATGAAGCTAATACCACCACGAGCAGCTGCTCAGTGGATTTGGAGGACAAATGTCTGCAGCTTCTCACAGGCAGTATGCAGAACGTGGATCTACATCGTTCCCTCGCTCACCTGGAGACCGCTGGGAGCACTGTGAGAATCATGTTCTTTGATTTCTCCAGTGCCTTCAACACTATTCTTCCCTCGGTTCTGAAGGACAAGCTGGAGAACTCTGGAGTGGACCATCACCTCACTACCTGGATTTTGGACTACCTCACCGACCGACCACAGTATGTGAGGACTCAGGGCTGTGTGTCGGACAGGGTCGTCTGCAGTACGGGGGCCCCACAGGGAACGGTTCTGGCTCCATTCCTCTTCACCATCTACACTGCAGACTTCTCCCACAACTCCACCCAGTGCTTCCTGCGGAAGTTCTCTGATGACTCTGCAATAGTCGGCCTCATCACTGATGGGGACGACAAGGAGTACAGAGGACTGACTCAAGACTTTGTGGACTGGTGCCAGCTGAACTACCTCCAGATCAATGCCAGTAAAACCAAGGAGCTGGTGGTAGACTTCCGCAGGCACAAACGTCCTCCACTGCAACCACTGAACATCCAAGGTATGGACATTGAGGCTGTGGACAGCTACAGGTACCTTGGTGTTCATCTGAACAGCAAACTGGACTGGACTCATAACTCAGATGCCCTCTACAGGAAAGGGCAGAGCAGGCTGTACCTGCTGCGGAGACTCAGGTCGTTTGGAGTGGAGGGCCCACTCCTGAAGACCTTCTATGACTCTGTGGTGGCCTCAGCCATCTTCTATGGTGTGGTCTGCTGGGGAGGCAGCATCTCTGCTGGGGACAGGAAGAGACTGAACAGGCTGATCCGAAGGGCCAGCTCTGTTCTAGGATGCCCTCTGGACCCAGTGGAGGTGGTGAGTGACAGGAGAATGGCGGCTAAGCTGTCATCCCTGATGGACAACATCTCCCACCCCATGCATGAGACTGTGACAGCACTGAGCAGCTCCTTCAGTGGGAGACTGCGGCACCCACGGTGTGGGACGGAGAGATTTCGCAGGTCTTTCCTCCCCACTGCTGTCAGACTCTACAACAAAGACTTTAACTGATCAAACACACACATCCACACATGTGCAATAAGACTGCTATATGTGCAATTCTTCTTCTGACGAAGTTGTGTTTTTGTATTTTCCTACTCAGTTGTATATAGTATTTGTATTTCTATTTTATTCTATTGTATATATTATTCTATTCTATTTTATTCTATTGTACATAGTATTTTATTTTATTTTATTGTATTTTATTGCATTCCAGTGTTTTCTAATTTCTGCTACATAACTTTGCACTTTTGCTGTAACAAAACAAATTTCCCACCTGTGGGACTAATAAAGGCCATCTTATCTTATCTTATCTCCACAAAGACTGTGGAGAGCTCGTCCCACACTCTAAATCCACACTCGTCTGCACAAAACTTCTCACACGTTCCCGTCACAAGTGTCTTCTAAGTGAAGCTACCAGGTTCAGGTCCAGCTTGTTTATCTGGAGCTGCAGTAGATGATCCATCCTCACAAAGCAACACACACAGCAGATATGCAAACATACAACACAAGCAAAGGATTCTCTCTGCATGTCTGTGGCTGATGCTGCTGGAACGAAGCTGTTTGAAACCTTGTTGTTCTGCACTTTGGGACCAGAAGAGGAAACTGAAGCTCTGTGCAGAGGCTTCAATGGAAGCAGCCGAGCGCTGTAAGTGTCTGCTGTACAGGGATGCTGCTTCAGCTGTGCTCAGTTTCACAGTGTGATTCAATAAAAGCAGCAGGAAATCAAAGCTTGATGCTTTCATCAGTGTGGAAATAAGAAAGTTTCCTGTGACAGACGCTGGAGCTCTTTCACTCTCAGCTTCACAGTTTCAGCTTCAAACTTCTTCCAACATGTTTCTAACACGGACACATTCCACCTTAATGAGCTGATATCTTGTGCATCAGCACATTTTCTAAAGGCAGCGATCACATCTGTAGTTTTGGATCTTTAACTGCAGATTGTTTATGTGTTTATAGCACATTAATTACAACAGCAGCGTTGACCACAGTGCTGTACAAGAATCTAAAATAACTATTAAAATAACTGATAATATTAATATCACACATCACATATCAAATGACTCTCATACTGTATTAAAAGCCAGTGAATACAAATGTGTTTTAGAGCAGATTGACAGAGACTGACAGCAGGAGCTGTTCATAGAACGATGTATATATGATGAAACTAAATCGTTTCATATCACGCTCTTTGTTTCCTGCTTATGTGTTTGTGTGTTTTCCAGATAAACCTTTCAAAATAAATCTGAAGATCCTGTTGAGAGTTTTCAAAATAAACTAAATACATCACTGCGGTCGCTCGTTTATCGAGTTACCTTCTAAAAATAAGTCTCAGAGTGAAGCAGCAGCTTTATGTTTTACAATTATTACAGATGTTTTAAGGCAGTTAAACCCTCACTGCACACTTTATACACTTTTCTCAGACAGGCATGAACATCTTCACACTTTTCTCTCTTGTTTAAACAAAGTTCAAACCTTGGTAGAAAAATAAGTTCATTATTAAAGAATGAAAGTGTTTCTGAAACGTGTCAAATCAGCCTTTGCTGGCATTAAACGAGCTGTTCTGTGTGAGGAGCACTCGTCCATGGCCTGGGCTCCTCGCTGTCAGGTTTCATAAAGCTTTTTAGTTTTGATGTGGATAATGTTGGTGTCCAGCACGATGTTCTTTTTCCTGCGGTCACTGAGCCACAAAGCAAAGCTGACTCCATCCTGACGATGTTCTTGTTGTGGACAGTTCCAACCTTTTTGCCTCCTTGTTGAAACTATGATGGTCAGCATCTTCCTCTGCCTTTGGCTGCTACCACAGCTGCAGAACGTCTCGTCATCATTGTTGTTTGTTGGGACAAAACGTACAAACATACAGTGCAGCACTGCAGAGTCACACTGCTGTAAATCTGAACACATTCTGTACTGTACAGGAGACACGGCACCAGATTGGCTGACAATGGTCTACAGCCAATCAGGACGCAGAACACAACGCGCTGTAAAAAACAAAAGCATGCAAGATTGCACAAAAAGATCAGCGAAACAGCGAGGACGCCAAAGGTGAACTGTGTTGTAGCGAGGGACCAGCGTATATATGGTTGTTGGGACGATAAATGTCTCTGAGCTTGTGTCAGAAGACGAGCTGCAGCTTTCTGCACCAGCTGCAGTCTTGCCAGGCAGGTCCCACCAACTCCAACATATAAGGAGTTACAATAATCCAGCTGGGATGTCATGAAAACGTGGATCGTTCAAGGTTTCTAAAAGATAGAAATGACTCACCTTAGATAAAAGCCTCAGTTTGAAGAAAGACCGCTGCACAACTGAGCTCAGCTGTGTTTCAAAGGTCAAACTGCCGTCAAATATAAGCCCCGAATGTAATAATGTGATTTAATAAAAGGCCTGAACCAGTCTAATAGAGCGCGCTCGATGCCGCCATGCTCCAATGGTGACATCAAGATGCTGTGGTCAACAGTGTCAAAGGCAGCGGTCAGATCCAAAAGCACAGCTGAGTCTCCTGATCAGTGGCTGATAAAAGATCATTAAGAACTTTAAAAGTGCAGTTTCAGAGCTGTGAAGAGCTTCAAAACCAGACTGAATCCTTTACAACAGACTGCAGCTGAACAAATATAATCTTTTACAAAGTCTTCAACAGGAAGGGAAGCTTTGAAATAGGCCTGAAGTTTGAGCGGACAGAGCATCCAGATCAGGTTTTTAAGTACCGGCTGAACAACACCTGAACTAAGACTGCTGTTAAAAATCACTAAGATGTCGGAACCAACAACCTTTAAAACCTTTTTAAACATCTGTTGGAACAATATCATTTGGACAGGATGATGTCTTTATACCATCACATCGTTCCTCCACTTGATCAAACCACACAGGCTCAAACTGATAAAAAACAGCTGAGCAGGTGAATATTTTAGAAAGGTCATGTGAAGGCGGTCGATCATAGATCGAAGCTGTTTTATCTTATTGATAAAAACTGCAGGAACCTTTCACAAGTTTCTGAGGAACTATTAATATGAGAAGCTGGAGAAATAATTGAACAAAGAAGCTGAGGATTGTTGGAGCATTTCTCAATAATATTAGAAACAGCTTTTGACTTCTCTGCGTTGACAGTGTCCTGATACCTGTACAGACGGTCTCTCAGCATCAGAAACACACCTGCATCTGTTTCCACTTACGTTCAGCCTTCCTGCTCTCTCGTCTGGCTGAACGAGCAGCCTCGTTTATCCACGGGTCTGATTGTGGTTTCATAGTTTTAAAAGGAGCAACCTCATCAAGGACAGTTTGGCATTTATCATAAAAATTAGATGTCATCTGCTCGGTACCATCGCCGAGGGGAGATCTTAAACTTCTTAAAAGCAATAGAAAATAGTTCTGTTGCAGATGGGTTAAATAGACGACAATGGGGTGTTGGAATAAGAGGAGTAAAATGGCAGTGAGATAAAAATATATCAAACACAACGGTGAAAAAACAGCATCACATGTTTCCATGTTTAGGACCGGTAACCTTAAAGACAGCACAAGATCCAATGTATGAGCCTGTTTCTGGGTTGGCCCAACACAAACTGAGCACGACTGAAGGAGTCGATCAAACAAAGTCTCTGGCCAGAGGATTGGAGGGACAGCACGTGAATATTAAAATCTCTGACAATTAAAGTTTGATCAGTTTGATCAGCTAAAAAGTCTTGAATACAATCCTTGTGATGTTTTGGAGGTCTGTATACAGCTGCACCGAGTGTCGGCCGGGACACCCCAAACAACAAACATCACGAGTTCAAAACTTGAATAAGAGTCAGTTAAGAGTTGTTTGCATGCGAGCTTCTTCCTAAAAACAGCCTCCACTCCACCACCACGTCCTGTCATCTCACAGTCAGAAGGTCAAAGTTCAGTAAAACAGCTGGACTCACCGGCTCTCTGCCAGGTTTCCAAGCATTAGATCCAGTTCCTGATTAGTGAAGAAGTCCTTAAGAAGAAAAGTTTTGTTTGCTAGCGATCAAGTATTAACAAGACTGATTCTTAGTGGTATCGGTGGCTCATGGGCCGATGTGGGTGCCCGACCTATCGGCCGTAGGTTCTGAGGGTTTACTGAGCGGAGACGGGCAGGACGCTGGGCGGGGTTATTGTAGTACGCCCAACAACAGGTGTCAGACAGGTGTAAGCCATATCCAGAGAGCGCCAGTAGATGATGCGGTCGAATCCAGTCGGGTTAGGCTGAGGTGTTTTTCCAAGTTGTCTTCATTCTCACCAATAAGCCACTGCATTTCCCACGGCGTCTGCGACGCCCTCTCAGTTGAGGTGGCGCCGAAGCACAACGGAGACGAGCTGGAACTCCTGACAGGAACGGTGCAGAGAAGCTTCCCTGATATCCACGATTGCAATAAACAGGTTTTAAATGAGAAGATCTTAAAGCCAGCAGCATTTGGTGATCATATACAAGCAGAGAGTTTGCATTTTTGAGGACAAATAAAAACTAAAACACTGGTACAAACAGAGTCGGACAGCAGGCCGTACACACTGCTGCCATCTTGACTCTCCGTTAAGAAAAGTCTGTCATGTGACTGTCATAAAAGTCTGTGTCCCAGAGCAGGTGTGGGACTTCCTGCAATGGAGTAACACGTGTCTCTGAAGGCTCCTGCTGAGTTTCAAAAATAGTTTTTTCTCAACCTACAAAGTCTTCATTTGCGCTACAGCTGAAGTTAACAGTCTTATACATTATATTTGAGAAGAAATGGCGTCCAACCTAAGAAAACACAAGCACACGGGAGGAGCGGCGACTAGCCCCGGTGCGATCTCTGGCAACAGTATCGATGATGGCCAAAGGGCAGCGTCCAGCTCTACGGCCGCTGAAGAGCAGACTCAACAGACGTGATGTGGATCCTACTGCTCTAACATTGGAGCTTCTTCAATCCATTAAAGAGGACATTAGTGTGCTGTTAAAAGAAGAACTCAGAAATGCATTGAAAGAAGATTTGGACAATATAAGTGCTGACGTGCAAGGACCGAGAAATGAGATCGCTAACAGCATGGCGGCGACGCGTGTCGAACTTGATGGAGTAAAGGTTACAGTGAAAGAAGCTGAGGATGGGCTGTCGGTCTTTATTATACTGGGTAAAAGATGATGATCATTTATTTTCATGGGTAACACTGGAACAGCTGTCAGTGAATCGATGCTCCCAGTTTGGTTACTGGCTGGGCCGTGGTTGCAGTGGTTTGGATGGGTCGGGGCTGTTTACTGATCCTGCTGTAATTGTTGTCAGATATCATTTTATGTTCAATAAAAAACCCTCATGTGATCTTATAGGTGATGTAACAGTTTGATAGGATCCAGAGGTGACTGCCATTGGAAAGAGTTATTTTTTAAACACAGGCTTGAAAAAGTCTTCAAATATTTTGTTTTCAGTTATTTAAAAGTTGTTAAAAGTGAATTGAAATTGTTATAATTGCTATAAATTCAGCACAAAGTGATGTGTTACCCCAGGATGGTTCAGACAGCAACATTGTTTTCTTGGCTTATAATCACACTGACAGTTGTTTTATTACTACAATTCAGGATGACTAGTAACAAAAAAGTTTATCATCATCTTCATCTACATGTAAATGAAAAGCATGAAAGTCTGTCCTGGTGGTGTCCAGTCAAACACGTCTCTGTGAAAGCTTCAGTCCAACAGGCTCCAAAATCCTTCTGCTCATTTCCTCGCCGGGTTCTTGATGCTCTTGTACCATCTCTCTGTCGTCCTCCTCGCTCCCTCTTTGCACTCACAGTCTTTGTGCATCATTAACACTCACATGTGGAAAACCAAAGTTTGACTGAGCAGAAGATGATCATCAGTGACGCTGTCTTTAAAATACTCTTGTTAGAAATGTACGACTTTAATGTGAAACATTCAGAGTTTTTTCTCTTGTTGTGTTTGTTTGAAGCTGCTTCCTGTTGGCTTCAGCTGTTTGGAGTTTCCATTTTCTAAACTTCTACATTCTGAACCTTCTTCAGCTCTGAACAGATGATGAAACACTGAATGATTTCAAGCACTTTGTCTAATAAACTCACATCTTTCATTCTTTATACAGATTGAGCTGCTGTGATTTGTCACAGATCAGCTGTGATTATCTGGCAGCAGCACTGAAGTCCAACCCCTCCCATCTGAGAGAGCTGGTCCTGTGGGGAAACAACCTGAAGGATCCAGATGTGAAGCAGCTGTCTGATCTTCAGCAGAGTCCAGACTACAGACTGGAGTATCTGCTGTAAGTAGAGTGATGGAGTGAGTGGGTGGTGCTCTCAGCAGTATTGTACTAAACACAGTCAGGATGAAACAAAGATCCAGTGTTTCCTGTAAAGCTGCAGCTTCTCAGTGAAGCTGTGAGAGGAGAATGGTGACAGGCTTCAGGATTGGACACAAACACTTCCTGTTTCTCACCTTTATGGTCACCATAGTAACGGCTGACACGCTCTGATCAAACACTGTCAACAGCCAATCAGCTCTCTGAACAAAGCAGCACAGACCAATGACTGCATTCATTTCCAGGTTTAAAGCATGAAGAACACAGTCTGTAGGTGAGGAAGACTTTAGTGAGAGCAGATGTTTGGATGGAATTCCTCCAGTTAACAGCTGGAACATCTGGATTGTTGGGCTTGTTGTTGGGGTTCCTACAGAGCTCAGAGTGGACACACCAAGCTTCTTCTAATGAATGAAAGTCCAAACTCAAACTAGGAGGGAAAAACATTTTCATCAACTTCAATAAAAATCCAAAGATTAGAGAAAGTGAAGCAACAATGAGTCCTAGTACAGTCCCAGCACTGAAGTCCCTGCTGCTCTTTATACTGGATGTGCTGCATCACTGACTGACAGCTGATGAAGAGTCTCTGGAAACACTCGTTTATCTCCTCTGCTCTTCCTCCTTCTCTCTGCAGGTGGAGGTGATGATGGTAAACAGGACGGTGTGTGTGCTGAGAGAGGAGCAGCTGTGTCCTGATGATCCAGAGAGGTTGAAGCAGCAGCAGCTTGTGTGTAGAGACGCTCTGACTGGGCCATGTTACTGGGAGGTGGAGAGCAGAGCTTCATCCAGCAGTGACTGACAGAGGAATGAAGTGCAGATGACTGTCAGTGCTGCAGAGTGAACTGCTCTGAGAACAGCTCCACTGTCAGACACAATGTAGAGTCCAGCATCATCCCTGTGTGTCCCTGTGGATCTGACAGAGGATCATCAGTGGATCTGGACTGCTCTGCTGCTGCTCTGTCCTCCTACAGTCTCTGCACAGTCTCTGTCTCACTCTGGAAAGATTTGACAACTTGTGTAATTACAGAACATTAATATTATATTCAAACGTGATCTTCTCTTTATTTCTGAATCTTTACCAAATAAAGAAAAACTAACAAACAGAACCTGTCGTGTCCTTTTTCTCCACATCTGTGAATCTTTTCTGTCTTTTCCTCTTTTCCTCCTTCCTGCAGCTCCATCTTCATCATTCTGTGTCCAGTATATGTGAACATGTCCAAAGCATCTGAGCCTCATGTGACCCGTTTGTGTGAGTTACGCCTGTCGTTGTGTTGTGGTGTAGAAATCAGGGGCAGGAGACGGCGCTGGATCTCTGAGTTCTTTACTGTCAATTTCTGCAACATCTAGAAATGCAAACCTGTGAGCTGTGTGTGTCGTGCATCTGCTCGGCCACCTCTCCTCCGGCCGTGCTGGAAGCAGCTGCGTTTGACAGTTTTATCGACTCTACAATAATATAACAAATGAAATGTTCAGAAATATCAACTTAAGCACTTCAAAGTCAACAAAAAGCTTAAAACAATTAAAAATATTTCACTGCAAAAACAACAGCTCATAAGAACGATACACAAAATAATACAGAAACAAACAAATACAACTTATTAACCAGGATCCATGTTTTTGTCACAAACACTGAATCAGCTGATTCACTCTTTATGTTTGTTTGTTTTGTGATCATAGTTCTGGTTTCTGTGTCTTCACTGTGTCCCACGTCTCCTTACTTTGGACTCTGTGTCATATTTCCTGTTTTACTTTGACAGTCCTGTGTTACTGTTTCCTGTCTGGTGTGTCATTGGTCCCAGCCATGTTTCCCTCCTGTCTCCCGTTCCCTGATTACTAAACTGCGTCCACGCCTCCACAGCTGGATTCTAGGATTTCAGAGCATCCAGCTGTGGTGAGTGATGGAGACACTTTCTCTGCTCAGTGATCAGGACAGTTTATTGAACATCAGAGAACATAAAGGCTGTTTCTCACCTGCCCGTTCTGAAGCTGGACATTAAAGACTGCTGGCTTCAAGGACATTAATCCCAGTGTCAGCCAGCCAATCACAGCCTGTGTTTTTCAGCTCTTTAGGAGTCAGACATGAGAAAGACAGAGACTGTAACCTCTCCCTGCAGGAAATAAGCTCCGCCTCTTCCTTTCCTGTATATGAGTGATTTGATTCTGACATGAGTCACAATGAGTTTTCTGTTTATTGGGACTTAAAGCGAGCAGCAAAGACACTAAACTGTGTGTTTCCAGCTGAAGCTGCTTGTTGTGTTGCTCCCACAATACTGTCTAAAACAGTCAGTGAGGAAAACTCAGTTTATGCTTCCACTAGGGTTGCCAACCGTCCCTTAAAAAACGGAATCGTCCCGTATTGAGCTAATAAGGGACGCACTTTGTCCCGTAATACAGTGAGAATCAAAAGTAGTCTATAAATGTTAATGGAATTAACGCTTTGTTTGAAAACATAATTCCCAGCCCCTCTCCTGCTTTGTGACCAATGAGCTGACAGCACACTTATGACAATTCGAGTATGACCATTCAGATTACCGCTTATCTCATTGGTCGAGGAAAGGTCGCTTACGGAGAAAATACCGGAAGACAACAGATGACCACAACAAGAAGCATGGCCAACAGGGAAACAAACGCCGACACTGCGGTGCAAGTCTCGGACGACAGTACACCTAAAGCTGGGCAGACACTGTGCGATTTTCAAACTGCACGATTGACTTGCAGGGGTTATAAGTTCATAGGTCACGATGCAGGTCTCACACTATACGGCCCGATGCTCTGATGCGACCTGAGTGCTCACACTGTGCGTCCATAAAATGAAGGTTATAACGGAAAATCTGTCGCTCGCTCTCCCTCTCTGTCTTTCACTGTATGCCAATGTGAGAGATGCATACAGAGCCACCCCCCTCCCCCCATTAGGGAAGTCAGACCACAACCTGGTTTACCTACAGCCACAATACACACCCCTCGTCCAAAGGCAGCCTGTCACAACACGCTCCATGAGGAGATGGACCCCAGAAAAGGAGGATGCTCTGAGGGACTGCTATGACACCACAGACTGGGATGTGCTTCTGAGCCCACATGGTGAGGACAGAGGGGGCGACACACTGTCTGACGGACTACCTCAACTTTTGTGTGGACACGGTCGCCCCTGCTAAGACGGTACGGTGTTATCCTAATAACAAACCGTGGGTAACACAGGAAGTCAAAGCTGTCCTCAACATGAAGAAGAAGGCTTTCAGGAGCAAAGTGAAGGAGGAGATGAAAGCAGCACAGCAGGAGGTGAAACGCTGCCTGAGGGAAGCAAAGGACACCTACAGGAGGAAGGTGGAGCAGAAGTTGGAGAGGAACAATATGAGGGAGGTCTGGAATGGTGTGAAAACCATCACAGGCCACAACACCAAGAAAAGCACAGGGGGGGGGGGGGGGGGGACTGTGGAGAAGGCAAACGAACTCAACAACTTCTTCAACAGGTTTGACCAGCCCACAACCCCCCCACCCTCACCTTTACTACAGAGCCCTCTCCCCACTCTCCTACCTACCTCGCTTCCCCCCTTCCTGACACTATGACACCCCCCTCCTCCAACCCCTCTCTCAACAGCAGGACATCTTCCCCCCCCTCCTCCCAATCATCTCCCAGTGTCACAGTGGATCAGGTCAGGAGACAACTGAGGAAGCTTCGCCCCAGAAAGGCAGCAGGCCCAGACAAGGTGTGTCTGAGGATGCTAAAGGCGTGTGCTGCTGAGCTTGGGGAGCCGCTACAACGAGTCTTCAATCTCAGCCTGTGACTGGGGAGAGTGCCCGCCCTCTGGAAGACATCCTGCATCGTCCCGGTCCCCAAAAAGAACCGGCCCAATGAGCTAAGTGACTTCCGACCGGTGGCACTGACGTCACATCTTATGAAGACTCTAGACACGGCCATCATGGGGTGTATCTTCCACAACCTCCTCCGACCACAGGTACAACATGCCCAGGACCCACTGCAGTTCGCATACAAGGCGGGTGTCGGAGTGGAGGATGCCATCCTGTACCTCCTACACAGAGCCCACTCACACCTGGATGGGGGAAAAGGCACGGTCAGGATCCTGTTTCTTGACTTTTCCAGTGCCTTTAATACCATCCGGCCCTGTCTGCTCCTGGAGAAACTGAACAGGATGCTGGTGGACCCCTGCCTGGTTGCTTGGATCTCCGACTACCTCACTGACAGACCACAGTACCTCAGGCTGAAGGACATCATGTCTGACACTGTGGTCAGCAGCACAGGAGCACCACAGGGAACTGTGCTGTCCCCTCTTCTCTGCACCCTGTACACCTCTGACTTCTGCTACAACTCTGAATTACGCCACATTCAGAAGTTTGCAGACGACACAGCCATCATGGGGTGTATCTGGGATAATCAGGAAGAGGAGTACAGAAGTCTGGTGAGGAACTTCGTCACATGGAGTCACACAAACCACCTGCAACTCAATACCTCAAAGACCAAGGAACTGGTTGTGGACTTCGGGAGGTCCAGACCAGGTCCACTGCCGGTTCAGATAGAGAAGGAGGAGGTGGTCAACACATACAAGTACCTCGGGCTGTGGGTGGACAACAAACTGGACTGGTCATGCAACACGCAGCACCTTTATAAATAAGGCCAAAGCCGACTGTACTTCCTCAGGAGGCTGAGGTCTTTTAACATCTGCAGGAAGCTCCTGAGGATGTTTTACCAGTCGGTGGTTGCTGGAGTACTTTTCTATGCTGTGGTGTGCTGGGGGAGCAGCACAGCAAAGAAGGACTCATCCAGGCTGGAGAAACTGATCAGGAAGGCTGGCTCTGTGGTCGGCATGAAGCTGGACACTCTGGTAACAGTGGCAGAGAAAAGGACACTAAAGAAAACTGCTGGACATTATGGACAATGCTGGGCATCCTCTGCACACGGTCATAAACAACCAGGGGAGTCTGTTCAGTGACAGGTTGCTTCTCCCAAAGTCAAGAACCAACAGACTTAAAAACTCCTTTGTCCCACAGGCCATCAAACTGTTTAACTCCTCACTGGAGGGGAGAGGGAGGGGAGACAGGAGGACAAAGGAGGGGGGAACAACTAAGCTGTAGGTGCCTTTTCATTGTGCAATACTTTTGTTAATATCCAACGGTCCAATAGACTCACAATACTTGAAATGTGCAATTCCCTTGTCTTCTTATTCCTATTTATTCTATTTATCTCTCTCGTATATTTCATTTATATATGTCTCTGTATTTATATATGTGTATATGTATAATATTCTGCTCACGTTCTGTAACTTCTGTCGGTGCTGTGCTTTTGGAAACCGAATTTCCCAGAGGAACCCACCCGAGGGATTAATACAGGAAGCTACGGACCTGGACCAACTGCCCCCACAAGCACAGCGGCCGAAGCAAAATTATAGTAATGGGAACCACACCCAGCACGAATCAGCAGCTGTGGAAAAGACAGCAGCGAGGAGAGAATTAGAGGAGAAATTAAAAGAAGCTGTAACACATAAAACTGGGTTGAAATTTGGGGCCAACAGACTTGTGGAGGTTGGGAAGGCGTCCGGAGCATCACAACAAAAGGTGAAACAAAAACACACACAAGCAGAGAAATGTGAGAGAAAGGCTCATTTTAAGGTAACGCCTAGTTTGAGAAAAAGTTCAAATTAACCTGCCTACAAATGCACACACACACAATGAAAAAACAGCTTACACTCATGAACATGTGAAGAATTTCCGGCAAGATTAAAGCAGGGAAATGAGTTGAGTTGATTATATCGTGAGGAAGAAAAAAAAAAGGGGGAGAGAAGGCTGACACAGGGCCTGGCCCGGGGTTTCTCCCCTCTCGTTGTAACACAGCCAACACAACATCATTTTCCTGTTCGTACACTTTTGTTTGTTTTTGGTTTGTTTTGTTTTTTGTTTTTTCTCTTTATGTTTAATTACAGGCTGCTTTGCTGGCCCTGAAAGCCGAGGCTGACCTGGACTCCTGCTCTCCCCTCTACGTGACCCTGACCAAATGCTGCAACAGCTGGACCCACAACAACAACCTGAAAAATGTCAACAGTGCTGCAGGAAAGCGATCTCATGCAGCGGAGAAGGAGAGCACTAAACCTAAGGCCCGTTTCACTACACGGGGGAAAATTCTCCGACAGCTTCAGCTGACAGAGCTGTGACGAGACGCCCGCCAAGCCCGAATAAAAAGTGAGGCCGAGCAAAGGAATGCTGACCTTAACAACTCGGCATTAACACTGTGCAGGACAGTGATGGACCAACACGCATGATCGGGCAGCAGAGAAAAGGGCGTGACCGAGACCGAAGGACCAACTGAGGTCAAAAGGCACCTCAGAATGGACAAAAACACAGAAGAAGAAGATGCAGGTTTCACCTACGGTGAGCATGGACATTGGAGAAAGGACTGCCCCAATTGGGGTTAGAACCAGGACGGACAGAACTTTGAACAGCAGCAGCAGCAACGGTCACAAACAGACTGAAAAGGAGGAGGGCAGGACCCCAGGGCACGCTTCAGGCTGTGGTTTACCCAAGACACCAGAACAGGAAAGTGATGAACACACACACACACACACACACACACACACACACACACGCTGATGCAATGAAGAATGCTTTGCTAACAAATGCTTATGCTGATATGCAAAATGCTGCACACAAATATCCCAATACATAATTTTTATGAGGAGCCATTGATTACCATTGATTACTCAAAATGTGTTTTATGTCACCCAGAGGACATTTATGTAGATTTTAGGGGTAAGGTCTAAAACAGTTTGGTTACGAAAACAATGTCTGTGCGTGATGTCTGTTTATGGTTCAAGGCCTTGACTGAATTCTTTGCTGTGCTTCACAGAGCCTGGTGAGGAACAGAGGCACAGAGTGAAAATGATGAATTAATAGTGTAAGTTTTAGGTCGGAGTACGGCATTTTCTGTGATTGAGATTTAATTCAAGGAGGAACAAAGGTGCTACGGTACCTGAGGTTCTCATTCCCACACAATATTGTCCCGGCAGGAAGCAAAACGTTCCTGTGAATTTCTGGTTGATTTTCTGGGTTTTGCTTAGCGCTAGCTTGATTTTATCAGTGAGCTTTGGCTTGTGTTCTTTCTCTAAGCGAGAGAGGGATAGTTTTATGCTTGGACATGTCTGCAACGGACCCTAGTTTGTGTTGTTTTTTAGTATTTTGTTGGTTACGTCTGTTTTCGTTTTTGTTACAGTGCACTGAGGAAAAACATCTGAGAGGTGTGATCCACCGATGGTGATATTTTGTGAGTTCATGATTTAACAATCAGCTCTTTAAACCAGGCCTGAAAGATTGAGATTTAAAGCGCTATAAAATATTATTACTGTAAACAGTTGCAAAGTGTGCTTCTCCATGATTGTAATTGGTTTGGGAGAAATTCACTTATAGGGGACACTGATCACGTGAGAAGTCCTGAGTCTAAAAGGATTGCAGCGAGTCAATCCAGTCCAAAAAACAAGGAATTGTTTTCCTTTAAAATGATGACGTCATCTTGCTGGTGATGGATGCTCGAATAGGTCGCGCATGAGACTCCATTATCAGCAACATCTGGTATGAATGGGTGTGAATGAATGCATGTGACTGGACTGTGATGGACGGACTAAAAGTTTTGACTGACTTGATACTGAGACAATGACTGCACCAACTTTAGGATTAGTAAATGCCAACAAACAATTCACCTAGCCGGCAAGAGGAGGGTGGATGCTTCGCTTTGTTTTGTTTTTGCAGGAGCAGGAGGATAAGAGAGACCGGAGGAGGAGACTGTAGCTTCACATGAGAGTGTGGAACTGCAGATTTAACCCTTTGGTTGCTAATTTTGAGTTCTGAGATATGATGTAAATGGTAAATGGCCTGTATTTATATAGCGCTTTCTAGTCCCTAAGGACTCCAAAGCGCTTTACATATCCAGTCATTCACCCATTCACACACACATTCACACACTGGTGATGGCAAGCTACGTTGTAGCCACAGCCACCCTGGGGCGCACTGACAGAGGCGAGGCTGCTGGACACTGGCGCCACCGGGCCCTCTGACCACCACCAGTAGGCAACGGGTGAAGTGTCTTGCCCAAGGACACAACGACCGAGACTGTCTGAGCCGGGGCTCGAACCGGCAACCTTCCAATTACAAGGCGAACTCCCAACTCTTGAGCCACGATCGATGATGTCATTAACCTTCTCTTTTAATTTTCTAGCTCTGATGGATTGACACATGGGAGTGTGTCAAAAAGGGGGAAGTTGGGTTTTAACATCAAACAATGGTTTTATGAACATTTTATGACTTTATTTGTGTGTTTAATAATTTAGGTATGGTAAAACTTGAGCTTATAGTGTGTTAGACTTAGAAATGGTTCATTAATTTTTGATTTCTTTTACACACACATAGATTATGATTAGAATAAGTTCCTTGGTCAGAGAGTCCTGAACATGATATTTTAAACCAAATTTGAATCACTAGAAGAGCAATGGATAACAACATTAGATTATCAAGGTTAGGGAGAGAGGTGTTTTGGTTTTCTGTCTTACAGAGAGAGGAACAGACACCAGACAAGGTCACGGAGATACGAGGACCCTTCACAGCAGAGACAGATGTAGGGACTCCCGAGACAGCAACTGGGGTCAAGTGTCATGGCGTTTGGGCCCCTCGAGAAGATGGATCCCATAAACACAGCAATAACCATGAAGGGGTTGGCGAAAATCCAGGAACACCAGACCAACGAGGTTCGAGAGGATCTTGGTAAAAAGGGGGACACGGCGGTGACCCCAAAAAAATTACACAGATCTTTGTTTGAAATCGGGGCAGAATAATCCCCTGATCTGTGCAACGACTAAAGGGTGGTCTAACCCCGGAGGTCGAAGAAAGAAGCTGAGAATCACCCAACTGGAAGATACTGGTAGCTGCAGCAATAAAATAAAGGTTAAAAGCTCCTTAGACAGAGGTTCTAGTCTAAGTACATTTGAAAGGTATAAGGTGGCACCAAAATGGGGGTGGGAAACTGGAGCACCAAAATAAAGCTGTGGGAGAATTGGGGAGTGATGGGAGTGTCATGTGTACTTTGTTGTTGTAATCACAGTTTTTCTTGCATCTGAACTGCTAAACACAGAGGTCATCCCACACATGGTCCACCTATAAAGGGGGACAGAGGGACTCAGGACCAAGAAGAACTGAACCTTGTAACGCTGGAGTGTATGTTATAAGTGATCTCTTTTTTTAAGAGATCAAAAGGGGGAATTGTGAGATTATTCTGTTATCATATGTTACCTTATATCTGTAGTTAAAGTAGTTGAATTATGTTAACTACTGTAGATCATATAATATCCTTTAGTCTAGATTGTGTGCTGTGTATGTAGTTTAGTTCCCATTATACCTTTGGGTTAAAAGAACATAATCATTTTGTAGTTCATTAGATAGGTGTGCATTACTCTGTACCCTTGATCTGCTGTGAATGTGTTACACTGTTTTCTTGACATGTCATACTGCTGAATCATGAAGAGAATGTTGGGTGCAGAAGACCTTGTTGTTCTGATAGCAGAAGAGAAAGACCACATTCCATACCCCCACCTTTACAGAGAGCAGAAAGACAAGGAGCCGAGGTCATAACTTAGGCACCGTAAGAGAGAAAGAATGTGAATGTTTAGGCTTTTACGACTAGGTGGGGGCCACTAGGGGCTATAAAAGGCTGAGTAACCCGTCACCATTTTGAGACTTGCTGTGACCCTCTGCAGGCAGGTCTCCCCATCATGATGGTTCTTATGCTCTTAAGTGTTGAATTGTATAGAAATAAAATATTGTTGATTGAGCATTTATACACCGAGTATTGTCCTTCCTTCAGCCCAAAGATTAAAAGAACTGGGAGATTTTAACAGAGCACTGGTCCAACAAGGTGAGAGGACTCTATGTTTCTCCTGAGTGTTGATCACAGAGAATGAAGTCAGCATGCTGCATGCATGTTCTGTGTTTATGGTTCTGATCAGGTCCCAGAGTATGTCTACCCCAAAGACCACGTCCCTGACTACTCGTCCATCCTGGTTCCCAACGTAGACAACGTGAGGACGGACTTCCTGATGCAGACCATCATGAAGCAGAGGAAGGCCGTGCTGCTGATCGGAGAGCAAGGAACAGCCAAGACCGTCATTAGGGATGCACCGATACCGATACTGGTATCGGGTATGCGTACTCGTACTCGTAAAAGTTAACCGATACCATGAACCGATACTAATGTAGCCCGAATTTGGGAGTAGATACTCATAATTCCCATGGACTTGAACGCCACGGTAACATAAGGTGTTCACAGTTATGTGATGTAACTGTACCCTGAATTTAATTTGCCCTGTAATATGTCACAAGGTAAATACAGGTAATTAGAGCAATCAAACTGTTATGTTAATCATAAAAGTATTATTTTATGGTATGTAACTCTGAAGGGAGTTAAAATATTGTTCAGAGTTCTAATTTTCTGGAGGCCCGTGAAGGTAGCATAAAACGGGACCTGTGTATCTGTTGCAATGGAGGAGGAGAAGAGAACGGCATGGAGAGATACAAGGGTTAGCTGAACCAAAGTGAGAGACTCGGCTAGTTTTACTGAGGTTAACTAGCACAAAAGAGTGTGTGACTAGAAAGCTAACCGTGTGGGAGCTTCGCAACAGAGTGTGGGTGAAGTGACTTTTTGTTTCAACGGTCGCACCACCGTGGAAAACTGTGTTTCCAGCTACGATCGCCGAGGCTAAAGGCTAGCCCGGACTGCTTGGCTGCACCACGGAGGCAGCCGTTATGGACTGTCGGAGAGCTGGACAGTGACTGGCTAACGCGCTGTAGCTGAGACAGCATCGGGTCCGCAGGGAGTGGATTTAGTGTGGGACTGGTACACGGCGACCTACCGAGCAACGGAACTGTAAGTCAGACTTTTGTGCTCTTACTGGGGAGAAGAGGATTTTTCTCCATCGTCCTGCGTGAGCAGCAAACAGGCCTGCAACAAGTGTGAATGTGAGTGTGTGTGGAGCCGATGTGTGAATATTGTATGTTTAGTGGAGTTATATAACGTGTTTTGGAGTGTATATTAGTGAGTCACTTACCAAAAGGTGATAACATAAGTTGGGTTGTTTAATATAATTTGAAAGGGAATTATTTCATTTATACAGTGTATTTCATTTGGTTAAGGAATTGGAATATCATTTGAGTTTAAAAAAGGGATGTGTTGTACAGTATTTGTCTCTGCCCTTACGTTCAGTAAACGTTTCGTTTGTGTTAAAGAGTTGTGTGGGGTCGTTTCTTTACTGCTGGTTAAGTTTAACTTGTGTGTGGTAGAAGTATCGGATTTTGTACTCGGTATCGGCAAGTACTCAGATCCAAGTATCGGTATCGGATCGGTTTGAAAAAATTGGTATCGTTGCATCCCTAACCGTCATGATTAAAGTAAGAGTGCGCTCAACCGTTCACCAGCACAGGCTAGCACAGCCTACAGCATGCAGCTTGCTCTCTGGCTCCCCCTGTAGGGCTACACTGGAAAGCTCGACCCAGAGCTCCACCTCAGTAAGACGGTGAACTTCTCTTCGGCCACGCTGCCCGGCATGTTCCAGAGGACGCTCGAGAGCTACATCGACAAACGCATGGGCACCACCTACGGGCCGCCGGCCGGACGCAGGATGACCGTCTTCATAGATGACATCAACATGCCCGTAATCAACGAATGGGGCGACCAGGTGGGCTTCAGGCTCTCTGTGATTGGTCAAACTTTTGCTAGCTTACCTCTTTGTTTCTCACAGAATAACCTCCACCTCACATCACAAACAACCAATCAGCTCAGTTTTCCCCCACCGTGCTCTCTTTAATATGCATGTAACCAATCAGATTATTATATCTCTGACACGCCCCCACCCCCACATCTCACTCAGATAACCAATGAGATTGTGCGTCAGCTGATGGAGCAGGGAGGTTTCTACAGCCTGGATCGTCCAGGAGAGTTCATCACTGTGGTGGATGTTCAGGTGAAGTTTGGCTGTGGTTGGAGCGCTGTGGCACATTCTGGATGTTTCCATGATGACAGACTGATGAAGATTACTGTGAGCAAAGGCAGGAGGAGCTACAGATATACTGGAGTATCACAGGTGTACCTAATAAAGTGGAGGGAAATATATGAAGTGAACACAAACCTGTTGGTTTGAGGGATTCCTTGAAAAGTTTTAAATCATAAACCATCAGAGAGATGATGATGATGATGATGATGTTAGATCACCTGCTCTGTGACTGACTGATGTGTGTAATGATCTTTACCAGCTGGTGGCAGCCATGATTCACCCCGGCGGCGGTCGGAACGACATCCCTCAGCGTCTGAAGCGTCAGTTCTCCATCTTTAACTGCACGCTGCCCTCCAACTCCTCCATCGATAAGATCTTTGGCACTGTGGCTCAGGGCTACTTCTGCCCAGACAGAGGCTTCCCCGGCCCGGTGTGCCAGCTCGCCGCCGCCCTCGTCCCCTCCACCAGGCGGGTGTGGCAGGCCGTGAAGGCGAAGGTTTGTTTTTTTTTAAATAAGATCAAATCGGACCTTCAGAATAAAAGAAGGCTAAAATGTATTTAATTCTTTATAAACAGTCATTAAAAAATAATATTTAAAGCAGCTGATAATCACTAAAAGATCCCCTCTGAGCTTTTTTCAGGTTAATTCTCATATATTTATGTGAGGATGGAGGACATGAGGAGGCACTTTGTTCTAATCAGGATAATCAATACTTGATAATCAAAGTATTATCATCAAACTTCATTCCATCCTGTGTCAGATCTATGCTCGTGATTGGTTCACCCCTTCATTTAATGATTATGGAGATTAAATGTCTCTTTTCATTTGAAGGTCACATTTACTGCACAGATTCAGATTTTCAAACACCTGATCCCAAGATAGGACCCAAACTGCAGACTCAGAGGTGAAATAGTGCAGTGAAACAGCTTTATTGCTCATACATAAAATAAACTGAAAATAAACTAAACAGGCAGGCTGGCAAACAGAACACAGTGTGAGATGAGGGAGATCACGACACAGAGCCAAGAAAACACAGGACTTAAATACACAGAGCGAGCAATCAGGGAGACAGGAGGGAAACACAGCTGGGACAAATCAGGGCTGACGACACAAGGAAGCAAAAGCAGACATATTGAAAGTCCGAGTCTCATGTTAAAGTAAAAGAGGAAATGTTCCGGTCACTGGGGTGGGGGGACTCAAACGCAGGACTCCTTGCTCAAAGGAAGAACAGAAGGTTTTTCTTCACAAACACCAGGTGAAATGTGTGACAGTGACTCAGTGCTATACACAAGCGTGCGGGGATCAGGGCTCCAGGGAATCCACGGGGAAAAGCAGGGGAACACTCTCACTCCTCTTCAGCCTCTCTTGGCGTCATTCACTCCTCTCTCGCACCAGAAACTCCGTAGGGAACCAGGGCAGGTCCAGGGGGTCTGTACACAGGAAACAAAAGCGTTAACACAAGAAGCTGAAACGCAGGAACTAGACTGTAGCGTCCAAGCCGGGATTTCACTGACACAGGTCAAGCAACGATCCAGCGAAGAGCAGTCTGGCTTCTTCCCTTCAGTAGAGGCCAGTTAATGAGGCGCAGGTGTTGATCATCTCCCAGGTATGTAGGCCAAAGGCGGAGCCCACAATGAACTCCGCCCAGGCGACAGAGAGAGAGAAAAAGAAGACAAAGCAGAACTTCTCAGGCAGATCTGCCGTGACAGGAAACAACACAGACGCAGCCGTGACGAGGCGAGACAGAGCAGCTATGGACACAGAAACCACAGACAGAGAACTCGAACAAAGAAACCAAAAGACCAGAAATGATAAATATTATCAAAGTTCAATAATAATGTCAAACTGAAAACTCTGGCTCGACGACCCAGGCACCCCAACAAATTTGACATGTTGATGAGTTTTGCTGTAATTGTAACTTTATTTTGCTTGACTTGATTTTGTTTGCATTCAGTCTGTGGATGTTTCTCAGATCTTCTCTCTCTCCTCAGATGTTACCGTCTCCTGCAAAGTTTCACTACATCTTCAACCTGCGTGACCTCAGCAGAATCTGGCAGGTAGAAAAAATCACACGTAGTTTGATTTCTTCTTCTTTTAATCCTGAATAAACGTTTTGTTCTTTTTTTCTGAGATTTTTCTTATTGACACATTTATACTGAAGCAACTCTGACCCGGCGATGTGAACGAGTCCCTGTGTGTTTCAGGGGATCCTCACGGTGAAGTCAGAGGTGTGTCAGAGCTCTGAGCTCCTCTCGGCTCTCTTCCATCACGAGTGCTGCAGAGCGATCGCCGATCGATTCGTCGACGGCGGCGACAGACGAGCGTTCGGCAGCATCGTGGAGGCGGTGTGTGCGCTCTGACATCATCACTGTGACCCTCAGTCACAGCTTACAGAACATAAAGAACATCATCTGCTGCTTGTTTTGGCAAAGACTGAGTTTCATTTTTACAGTAAAATAAATGATCAAAATGTCAAATATTTCGTTCTTTTACAGATGATTTGCTACCAGAGGAGCTTTGCATGAGTCACAGTTCAGAATAATCTTTATTTATCTGATATCAGACTTTTGTTGAGGAATAAAATCAGCAGCTGTATGAACGTCATCGTTACATCTTTGGTCCGCTTCTGTCGGCTCTCGTGTTGCGTCTGTGTTTCCTGTCTGTGCGTCTTTGTCACTCTTTGTGTTTTGTTTTTGTCGTCTTTTTGTGTGTCTGCTTTTACTTCCTGTCATTGTGTTTTTCCCGCCCTGATTGTTTCCACCTGACTCTGTGTTCAGTTATGTGTTTTACTTCCTGCTTCTGTTTCTTGGTTTGATTCACGTCTAAAAGTCTTTCTGTGTAAAACTGAATTTTCAGTGCAAAATAAAAACCTTGTTGTCCAATAAACGTCTCTGGAATCAGAGCCGACAGATTAAAGATGATACAGGAACTTATCTCATGACACAACAACAACTGTTTATTTAAAGTGCGGCGTAAACAGCAGTGAGTAAATCTTCTTTACTGTATCTAACGCTCCTCTCCCTCAGGTCACAGTGGAGGATCATGGGAGAGCTCTGACTGAGCATGCTCAGTGGAACAGCTGCTTTGTGGACTTCCTGCGTGAAGCCCCGGAGGCGACGGGAGATGAACCTGAAGACGCTGAGCTGGAGGCTCCGAAGGTCTCAGAATCTGATTTATTTTAATATTTTTATTAAAGTGAATTTTTTATTTAGTCTGTTTTTAAGTGAAATAAAGTCCAGCAAAGATGAGAAGAGCCAAAGTCTTCAGGTTCCTCAGTGTTGGATCGTTTTCTGATGGTTTCTAAGTGTGGACACCGATATGATTGACAGGTGTACGAGCCAATCCCATCGCTGGACCTTCTGGCAGAGCGGCTGTCGGTTTTTCAGCAGCAGTACAACGAGGCGGTGAGAGGCGGAGCCATGGACCTGGTCTTCTTCAAGGTGATGATGACTCCTGTCACACTCTTCACCTTCACACATGATCTTTGTTCATATCAGCTGATGGTGACCCTCTGTGTGTGGTCCAACGACAGGACGCGATGATCCACCCTATGAGGATCTCACGCATCCTGAGGACGCCACAAGGAAACGCCCTGCTGGTCGGGGTGGGAGGGTCGGGGAAGCAGAGCCTGGCGAGGCTCGCGTCGTTCATCGCAGGATACCAAACCTTCCAGATCACACTGAGCAGGTGTGTGCTTCCTGCGATTCATCGTGACCAACGGAAAATAAACACAAATAAGTCAGGTGTGAAAAACAAACTCCGCCTACTGTTTATGCGGGTCATTGGGCAGAAGTCTAAACAAGCGGTGGGACACAGTCTCAGTGTCCACTCATCCAGTCATCATCCAGTGTCCCTCATCCAATCATCATCCAGTGTCCACTCATCCAATCATCATCCAGTGTCCCTCATCAAGTCATCATCCAGTGTCCCTCATCCAATCATCATCCAGTGTCCCTCATCCAGTCATCATCCAGTGTCCACTCATCCAATCATCATCCAGTGTCCACTCATCCAATCATCATCCAGTGTCCCTCATCCAGTCATCATCCAGTGTCCCTCATCCAGTGTCCCCTCATCCAGTCATCATCCAGTGTCCCCTCATCCAGTCATCATCCAGTGTCCCCTCATCCAGTCATCATCCAGTGTCCCCTCATCCAATCATCATCCAGTGTCCCCTCATCCAATCATCATCCAGTGTCCACTCATCCACAATATATTCACACTCCTCCCTTTCAGGTAGAACTCCTCACAAACCCGCAGAAGAAAGTCTGTAAATGAAATTCTGTGATAAACTATTTTATTTATATAGCAGCAAATTAAACAACAGCCGCCTCACTGTGTTTATACTGTAAGATAAAGACCCTACAATAACACCACCAATCAGACGACCCCCTGTGAACAAGCACTTGGTGACAGTGGGAAGGAAAAACTCCCTTTGAACAGGAAGAAAAGAAGCAGAACCAGGCTCAGGGAGGGGCGGGGCCATCTGCCACCACCTGTTGGGGGTGACGGAGGAAGACATTCATTTACTTTTCAAACATTTGGCCCCCAACAAATATTTAACACAATAAAAATGAATTTTCTTCCTGCTGAAAGGGAGTTTTTCCTTCATAGGGGATCGTCTGATTGTTGGGGTTTCTCTGTATTACTTACAGTATAAGTGTGTGTGTGTGTGTGCCGCAGGTCGTACAGCAGCAGTAACCTGCTGGAGGATCTGAAGTCTCTGTATCGGATCGCCGGTCAGCGCGGGAAAGGCGTCACCTTCCTGTTCAGCGACAGTGACATCAAAGAAGAAGCCTTCCTGGGTGCCAACGATCAGCTGACAGCTTTGATGAGTCACAGCAGAAACTCGCTCACGTCTTTAATTTGCACCACAGCAGAACAAACATCAGCTGAAACTTTATCTGTTCATGTGAATCATCATGTGAAATATCAGGAAGTCTGAATGTAAAAGGAGGAAAACAGATTTTTTTACACTGTTTGTTTGTCCTGCTGATGGAAGCAAAGGTCAGAGGTCAGGAGGTCATGGGGTCAGGGCCCGTCTTGTTTTCTGACTCCTGTCTCCTCTCCTGCAGAATACATGAACAACGTCCTGGCGAGCGCTGAAGTTTCCAACCTGTTTGCTCGAGACGAGCTGGATGACATCACTCAGGACCTGATTCCCGTGATGAAGCGCCAGCATCCTCGCCGCCCGCCGACACCCGAGAACCTCTACGACTTTTTCCTGTCCCGCGTGCGGAGCAACCTCCACGTGGTCCTCTGTTTCTCGCCTGTCGGGGAGAAGTTTCGCTCTCGTGCCTTAAAGGTGCGGCGAGGACTCAGGTTCTCAGGTCACATGACCCTGATGATGATGTAAGCTGGTGGAGCCAAAGGCTCTGTCCTCCTAAGAATTACTGTTTCTCATCAGTGACCTTTGACCTCTGCCCTGAACAGTTCCCGGGTCTGATTTCCAGCTGCACAGTGGACTGGTTCCAGCGTTGGCCTCAGGACGCCCTCATCGCTGTATCGCATCACTTCCTGTCTCAGTACCAGGACCTCCGCTGCTCAGAGGACGTCAAGCAAAGCGTTGTGGTTACCATGGGAACCTTCCAGGTAGCGCTCCCACAGTGATCAGGTACCTTATTATTGCCAGCGTGTTGAGCGGACTGATCACATGACCGAGGTGTTCACAGGACCTGGTGGCAGAGAAGTGTGGCGAGTACTTTGAGCGTTTCCGCCGCCAGACGTTTGTGACGCCAAAGTCCTACCTGTCCTTCATCGACAGCTACAAGCTGGTCTACACGGAGAAGATCGCTCACGTCGGCACGCTGGCCGAGCGCATGCAGACAGGTGAGGATGGTTTGATGGGAGGGGCTAAACCGTCCTGTACTTCCTGTCTCAGGTGGAGGTGGAGAGGCGAGCTGATGCTGCGCGTGCTTGTGATGCTTCCTGCAGGGCTGTGTAAACTGATGGAGGCGGAGCAGTCGGTGTCTCAGCTCTCTGAGGAGCTGCTGGTGAAGGAGAAGGAGCTCGCCGTCGCCTCCCAGAGGGCAGACCAGGTCCTGCAGGAGGTCACGGCCAAAGCTCAGGCTGCCGAAAAGGTGAAAAAACATGTTTCCTGTTAGCGAGCGAGACCGCAGGTCAACAGCGACGTGTCTGAAATCTTTATTAGTCTGTTATGAAACATAAAGCTAACGTGAAGGAGCCTCAGACGCTGTTTGTCATCATGTAACTGAACAGAACTGCAGAGGAAACAACATGAAACACTGAAACGTTGAGTGATGTCACAGATGTGTCTGACTCTGGGCTAAACCTCTGACATCCTCCGTTTGTGCTACACAGTCTTTATTGGGATTTTTCTTTTAACTAAATGTAAACCGGGAGCTTTACAAGTGGGCGGAGTCAGCCAGCTGTGGATCACACAAACGCACGCTTAATGCCCCGCTCTGTGGTTACAGGTGAAGCAGCAGGTGCAGAAGGTGAAGGATAAAGCTCAGCTCATCGTGGACGAGATCGAAGCCGATAAAATGGCAGCAGAGTCCAAACTGGAGGCTGCGAAACCGGCTCTGCAGGCTGCTGAGGCTGCGCTACAGGTTACACTCAGTCCTCCATTGTATTTACATGTCCTCCACAGACCGCTCAGGTCAGAGCGGCGTAAGCTTCATCATCAGATGGTGAGCGGCCGTGTGTCCGTCTGTTTGTTGTGACCACGTGGACTCGTCCACTGAGTCTTTACATGACTTTACAGGTGCTTCAGGTGGGGGACAACAGAAGAGTCAAAGCTTCACTGGCTTCAATTTGACTCAAACTGAACTAAAAACTGAAATAAAATAAGATCACAGAGAAACAATCTTAGCTGAAACGTCCGTGTGTGCTCACAGGTTTGAGGCCGTGTTCACTCACGTACACACTCAGTGTCTGCATGACAGTAAATAGAGCTGGTCCTGTCACACCTGCTCACAGTTACATCTGTGTTACAATAATAATACAAACTGAAACTGTCCATGTTCTGCTGCTTCTCAGCAGCCACCTCCAAACCAGAGCAGCACCTGCATCCCTCAGGTGATGGAGCAGGCCGCCTCCGCTCCACATGTTGAACGATGCTTAATGATAGAAAATGAGTGATTGTGTCAGTGAGACTGGTCACCAGTGTCAGCTTCAATGGTGCAGTGTGTACTGGGTGGTAGTCCCATGGTGGAGGGCCCAGTGGACCGATCTGAAACTAAGCTGATAAAATCTGAACTGTAAGTAAAACCATATGAACCTCGGCTCTGAGCAGCGTTCATGAGAGAACCTCAGAGATCATCAAAGCTTCTGCAGACAAACAACAAGCGTTAAACGACCTGCCTGCATGTTTCCACGACACGCTGTCCTCCTGTGATCTGACTCAGACTCACATGTTGTCACCGTGTGCTGTTTGCTCGTCATCTACGTTGATGTGTCACATGTTCAGCCTCAGAGTTTGTCTCTGTGTGCAGACCATCAAACCAGCAGACATCTCCACGGTGAGGAAGCTGCAGAAGCCTCCTCATCTCATCATGAGGATCATGGACGCCGTGCTGCTGCTGTTCCAGAGAAAGGTCACGGTCGGAGCCTGAAACGTTCCCTCTGAGTGTTCACGACATGCTTTCTAAATCTCTGTCCTCTTTCTCAGGTCGACGCCGTGACCTCTGACCCCGAACGACCTTGTCCCAGACCGTCGTGGGCCGAGGCGATGAAGCTGATGCAGAACTCGGCCTTCCTCAGCAGCCTGCTCAACTTCAGCAAGGTCACACACACACACACACACGCTGGTATTATTATACTTGTTCCAGCTGCAGCATAAACCTGAGTTTGAGTCCTCATGTTCATGAAGCTTCACACACTCTATTGAAGAAGTGACAGATGGACACACGCTGACCTCACACACACACACACACACCTGAGTGTGTGTGTGTGTGTGTGTGTGTGTGTGTGTGTGTGTGTGTGTGTTAGGGGGAAACTCCCCTCTCATGGTCTCATCACCTGCTGTCTCTCCGTGTGTCACATACCTGCTAAGCTGTGGATCTCTGAGGCCGGCGCTCCGCCTGGAGAACCTCGGAGCGTCAGCTGATCCATCCGTCTGCTCTCTGTCATCATAAAGTCCAGCTTTATGTTTATGTTTATATTATTATATTGTCATAAGATTCTGTTTACTTTGACATGATCATGATAAAAAATAAAGACAGGAAATGCAGCAATAAGCCAAACAGACATCACGTTGCAGTAAAATGATTCTAAGTTCGTGGATCTGCACTGAGAGCAGATTTCATGAATGCATGAACTGAGGTGATGTTTGACGTCTCGGTGCTGCAGGACTCCATCACAGAGGAGGTGGTGGAGCTGCTCGCTCCTTACCTCCACATGGACGACTACAACATGGAGACGGCCAAGAGGATCTGTGGGAACGTGGCGGGGCTCTGCTCCTGGACTCAGGCCATGGTCGACTTCTTCAGCATCAACAAGGAGGTTCTTCCTCTGAAGGTGAACGCAGAGCTGTCAGTATCCATGAGACCAGGAGCCAGCCTGACACAGGCGCTCATTATAGTGTGTGTGTGTGTGTGTGTGTGTGTGCAGGCTAACCTGGCCATGCAGGAGGCCCGTCTGCTGGTGGCTCAGGCTGAACTCACTAAGGCTCAGGAACAGCTGGATGCTAAACAGCTGGACGCGGTGCAGGTAAAGTGTGTTTGTGTTCCCGCTCTCAGACTGTCGTCTTTAATAAAGACTGAACTGAAATCAGTCAAATCTCTAATCATGAGGCAGTTTCCTGTTTCACTGTCACTGCAGGTTTTCTCTTCAGTTTTATTTGGGTTCTTGTAGAGTTTTTGTGCACAGCAGCATTGCAGCCTTCCTCTGTTTTGGTGCTTAAACAGCAGCCGTAACAAGAAATGAGGGAAAATACAAACTTCATGGTCACTGGTTTGTTGTTTTTATGGTTTATTGAGTATTGAACCTTCTGAGAATCGTGACCATCTGTAGTTCAGCAGTTTGCTATCAGTTAAATCTGTCTTTGTGAAACTCACTCAGTCGTTTGGACACTTTAGTTTTTCGTCTCCACTCATTTGGTACGCTCTCTTCTTTTTGCACTGATAACATTTTAATCGATTATTATGTTTGAACTTAAAGTTTGGTAAATGTGTCTGATCTGGACCTTCGGGCGCTTTACGACGCTGCCATGAAGGAGAAGCAGGACCTGGAGGATGACGCCCAGGCCTGCCGCCGGAAGATGGCCAACGCTCGCGCTCTGATCGACGGCCTGGGAGGAGAAAAGGTCAGCTTCTACCTTCCATCCATCTAACGGTTCATTGGTCCATCGTTCCTTCATCTCACACCTCGTCTTCAGGAGGCAGATACCTGCACGGTGGTGTGGAGGAAGGCCACACCTGCCTCAGGTCCGTTGGACCGACAGCAGCGCGGGGTTTCAGACTCAGATCAAACACCTGGTGGGGGACGTCCTTCTGGCCACAGGCTTCCTGTCCTACGCTGGCCCCTTTAACCAGGAGTACCGCAGCCTGCTGCTGACGCTGTGGAGGAAAGAGATGGAGGAGAAGCTCCTCCCCTTCAGTCCCGTAAGATGTCACGGCTGAATGTTTATACAGAGAATCCACAGACAGTAGGGGTGTGTCCCAGAGACACAGATACCTGCAGCTCAGACGTCTTGGACAGTGAAGTCAAAGCAGCCATGTTATTGGTCAGATGATGAAACACATCACAGCCGCCTTGTTTCTGTTGGTTCTTAAACACGAGGAACCAAACCCTGCTGAACGAGCTCGTTCTGACCTGCTGATGATGTAACTCCATTTCTCCTGCAGGAGCTGAACGTGATTGGTCTGCTGGTGGACAACACCACAGTGAGCGAGTGGAACCTGCAGGGTTTACCCAGCGACGACCTGTCCATCCAGAACGGCATCGTGGTGACGAAGGCGTCCCGCTACCCACTGCTGATAGACCCCCAGGGCCAGGGCAAGACCTGGATCCAGAACAGAGAGCGAGACCAGCAGCTGCAGGTGAGAGCGTCAGCACGTGACTCAAAGTTCGAGCGCTTCGCTGACTGTTCGTGATTTTCTTCTTCTGTGGCTCAGGTGACGTCTTTGAACCACAAATACTTCCGTTCCCACCTGGAGGACAGCCTGTCTCTTGGGCGCCCCCTGCTGCTGGAGGACGTTGGTGAGGAACTGGACCCCGTCCTGGACAACATACTGGACAAAAACTACATCAAGTCTGGCTCCACTTACAAGGTAAAACAGCTGATCTGGACCGGAGGCTAAACGAGGAAGAAGACACAGTAACGGATGTTTCTCCTCCTCCTGCAGGTGAAGGTTGGAGACAAGGAGGTGGATGTAATGAAGGGCTTCAGGCTCTACATCACCACCAAGATGGCCAACCCAGCATACAGCCCTGAGGTCAGCGCCAGGACGGCCGTGGTGGACTTCGCCGTCACTCAGAGAGGCCTGGAGGACCAGCTGCTGGGACGGGTCATCCTGCTGGAGAAGCAGGTCACTCCACCCGCCAGTTATCCAATCAGTGACGTAGTTAATGAGTTAGCTAGTTACATTTCCTACGGTATGTTTGAAGGCCATTGTAGCGCTCGGCACGTCCACATTAAGATGTTTTACACCACACACTCATGCTGTCTGCTTTATGTTGGTGGGAACGTCTGAACCCACGTGTCCGCCCAACATCTCAGCGGAGGCCAAACAGGCCACGAACAAAGATAAAGTTTCTGTGCACTGAACTGAAGGAGGATTAAATATGTCTGCCCTCATTTTGAAATGATTCCCGTGTTCTGATGAAGGAGATGGAGGCAGAGCGAGTGAAGCTCCTGGAGGAGGTGACGTCCAACAAGAGGAAGATGCAGGAGCTGGAGGACAGCCTGCTGTTCAGGCTCACCAGCACACAGGGCTCGCTGGTGGAGGACCAGTCTCTGATCGAGGTGCTGAGCGTCACCAAGATCACCGCTCAGGAGGTACCACCTGCTCCTTCACCGCGTCTCCTTATTCTGTGATACATGTTTGTAATGTTCATCGAGGAAAACATTTAAAAATCATCAGCTGCACTCTATTAACGTCCAAGAATAAAAGTCTGCAGCTGGAAATGTGAAGAATAAATCCGCTGTAAGAGTTTCTCCAGTTAAAATAAAAAATAAAATAATAATAAAATTTAAATACAATAATAAAATAATTATAATAAATGATAATAAATGATGAAATAAAAATAATAAAAATAAAAATTCTCCGTTTTCGGTGATTTGAAACGTCGTTTACGTGCAGACGAAAGCCCCAAACGCATAGAAACAGCTGCGTTTTCAAAATTACCCGTGTAAGTGTGGCGTAAAAGAGTTAGTACTTTATATTATTGTTACCTGTAATTTATTGCAGTTTACTTTTATTTGTTTAATTATTTAGTAAATGTTTGTGGTGAGAAATAAACTGCATGGAGTTTGAAAACCAAATATGTGTGTGTGGTTGGAGGATGTGTTTGGGGTCCGCTGAGCTAAAGGAACCTGTATGAAAGTCAGCGAGTCCTTTTATCTTCCAGGTAAGTGAGAAGCTGACGGTTGCCGCGGAGACAGAGGTGAAGATTAACCAGGCCAGGGAGGAGTACCGACCAGTGGCCACCAGGGGGAGCATCCTCTACTTCCTGATTGTGGAGATGTCGCTGGTGAACGTCATGTACCAGACGTCGCTGCGGCAGTTCCTCGGGCTTTTTGATTCGTCCATGCAGAACTCGGCCAGGTCGCAGGTCACCTCCAAACGCATCAGCAACATCATCAGCTTCCTCACCTACCAGGTGCTCCTCATCAGCGCACACCTCAGGGCTGTCCTTTCTTTCCTGTAACGTGCTCTCGAGTGGAGGTTCAGGATGTTTGTCTGTCCCTCAGGTGTACCGTTACACAGCCAGAGGTCTGTACGAGGAACACAAGCTGCTCTTCACTCTGCTGTTGGCTCTAAAGATCGACCTGCAGGCCCGAATCATCTCGCACGTGGAGGTGCTCACCTTCATCAAAGGTTACCTCCTCCTCCTCCTTTCTTCTCCTGCATCCTGCAGAGTCCTTTGAGAGTGAAAGTTGTTTCTCTCTCGGTGTAGGCGGAGCCTCTCTGGACCTGAACTCTGTAGAATCAAAACCACGGCGCTGGATCCTGGACCAGACCTGGCTGAACCTGGTGCAGCTGTCCAGCCTGCCTGCGTTCTTCCAGATTGTGAACCAGGTGAACCAGAACGAGCGCGCCTGGAAAGTGTGGTTCGACCATCCAGCGCCAGAAGACGCCCCGCTGCCCGATGGCTACGAGGAGAAGCTCGACACCTTCCGGAAGCTTCTGCTCATCCGGAGCTGGTGCCCCGACCGGACCATCGCTCAGGTCTGACTGCTGATTTGATCTGACAGAGCAGACTGTGGTTAATGTGGAGGCTAACAGCTGACGGTTGCAGGCGCCAACAGTACGCCGAAGGCTCGGTCCTGGACTTGGACGCCATGTTGGCAGAGAGCAACAACCGAACACCAATGGTGTGTCTGCTGTCGATGGGCTCCGACCCGCCTGAGAACATCGAGAGATTAGCCAAGAATAAGGTGAGGGCGAGTAGTGAAAGGGCGGAGGTGAACGATGATGTAATAAAAAGGAAAAACATCAGAAACTACCTAAATAATTAATACATAAGTACGAATAAAATAGTCATAAATCCTATTTAAGCAAATGATGGGATATTTAATTTCAATCTAAAGAGTGCAGATGACCGGGGTACACAAGGAAATACAGAAATCATTTTTGTGTATTTATAGAAAAATAACTGAAAGTACAGGAGCAAAAGCAAATTAAGGAAAAATACTGATTTATTTTGTTAAAGCCCAGATTTGGTTTTTTTTTTTTTTGCTGCAGGGGGCGCCGTGCCGTCCCATCTCCATGGGTCAGGGCCAAGAGGTTCACGCTCGCAGGCTATTGGCCAACAGCATGTTGGATGGCGGCTGGCTCCTCCTCCAGAACTGCCACCTGGGACTGGACTTCCTGGATGAGCTGCTGGAGACGGTCTCAACAGCGGTGCCGGAGAGCGTACACAAAGATTTCCGAGTGTGGCTGACGACCGACGTGCACCCCAGGTAACAATGACGAGGTCTGACGTCCTGCTGTAAGTCCTGGCGGCCCCTCTGCAGGTTTACTTTACGGCACATTTAGTCTCAGCTTAAACCAGCAGCTGTGTCTGCAGAGCTGCTTGACTGTGTTTGTGTTTGTGAGCAGGTTCCCCATCACCTTCCTTCAGTCCTCCATCAAGTTCACCAATGAACCTCCTCTCGGTAGGAGACATGATCCTGATGAACTCGTGAATTTTTATTGATCCTTCGCTGTCTTTCACTTTCCCACTTATTTTATCTGTCGGCATCAGGCATGAAAGCCAGTCTGAAGAGGACTTTTAATGGTGTCACTCAGGACCAGCTGGAGATCAGCAACCTGCCTCAGTGGAAGCCTCTGCTGTACGCTGTGGCCTTCCTCCACACCACCGTGCAGGTATCTGCCAACAGCCACACGATCAGATTCATAAATCCACCGTTTCTTTGTGGAAAACAGCTCCTGTAAGATCATTCTGATGTTATCATTTCTCCTTCTTCTTCTTTATCCCATCAGGAGCGTCGTAAGTTCGGTCCGCTCGGCTGGAACATCCCCTACGAGTTCAACCAGGCAGATTTTACCTCCAGCATCCAGTTTGTGCAGAACCACCTGGACAACCTGGACGTGAAGCGAGGCGTGAACTGGAGCTGTCTGCGCTACATGCTCGGTCAGCCCTCTTTAAACCTGCTCTGTTCTTTCTACCGCTAACGTTTCATCCATCAGATTATGAGAGAAACCTCAAACCCTCCAGTTCTCCAGAAATCTTCCTGACTCTCTCTTCACGTCTGCTCTCCAGGTGAAGTCCAGTATGGCGGTCGGGTGACGGATGACTTGGACAAACGGCTCCTCAACACGTTCACGAGTGTCTGGTTCAGTGAGAGCACCTTCAGTGAAGCATTCTGCTTCTTTAAGGGCTACAGCATCCCTGCCAAGGCCAAGAGCATCCAGGAGGTCCTGCAGCACATCGAGGGGCTGCCGCTGGTCGACTCACCGGAGGTCTGAGCACGCTCAGAGACGGGACGCGTCCACACTGAGGCAGTACTAGCCCAGTCACATGTCACAAAAAGCCTCTGTCCTCCTGTTTACAGGTGTTTGGACTCCACCCCAACGCTGACATCACCTACCAGACCAACCTGGCGAATGACACGCTCAGCACCATAATCAACATCCAACCGAAGGACACCGGAGGCGGGGCCGGGGAGACCAGGGAGGACACTGTGCAGAGACTAGCCAATGAGATGCTGGAGAAGCTGCCACCTGACTACATCCCACATGAGGTGTTTGTTTAGCACCGAACGGCCGACCCAAAACTCGAGGAAGAACACAATCCCACCAATCAGCCGCCAGCTAGCTCAGCTTCGCTTAGCATGAATACTGGAAACAGCTGATCTGCTGTGTAAGCAACAAGCTGCAAAGTCAAAAACAAAAATGTGCTCATGTTCAAAGCAGCTTTGTTGGGCTCAAGAAACACATGCAGCTCTGTGCAGCTCAAACAAACAGTGTGCTAATACACGAGTGTCAGAGATGCAGGTGAGCAGATTTGGGTACGTTTGGACCGAGCCAGGGTAACTGTTTCCTGTTTCTAATGTTTATGCTAAGCTAATGTTATTGAACTTTGACAGGAAGTGATAAAGAATGCAGAGATCAAAATATGACAATAAAGCACAGTGTGGTTGTACTCTAGAGCCCGGCTGCTGACCCCGACCGTCGCCCAGTGAATGATGGAAACGAGTGAACAGATTTCAGACAGCAGATTTGTCAGCGTCTGATTCTTTTAGATGAATTCAGACTTTAAATCATCAGCAGAATCTGAGCATCTCTGAACCATCAAACACGTTCATGAGTCCTCTGGAGAAACATGACGTCTCTGTGTGTTTTATAGGTCAAAGGTCAACTCCAGAAGATGGGTCCTCTTCAGCCAATGAACATCTTCCTCCGACAGGAGTTGGACCGAATGCAGCGTGTCATCAGCAGCGTACGGAGCATGCTCACTGACCTCAGACTGGCCATCGATGGTCAGTGTCACACACACACACACACACACACACACACGTTCACTGACGCTCGATCTGACTCGTGTTTCCGTTGCAGGGACCATCATCATGTCTGAAGACCTGCGCGACGCCCTCGACAGCATGTTCGATGCTCGGATCCCGCGCCTGTGGCTGAGGCTCAGCTGGCCGTCGGCCACGCTCGGCTTCTGGTTCAGCGAGCTGCTGGAGAGGAACCAGCAGCTCAGCGCGTGGATCAGCGCCGGCCGGCCCAACCAGTTCTGGCTCACCAGCTTCTTCAACCCGCAGGTTGGTTCATTGTTCCGGAAATCTGGAGTTTTGGAATTCTTCAGTTTTCTTTCCGAATGTTTTTTGTTTCTTCAGGGTTTCCTGACCGCCATGCGCCAGGAGACGACACGCTCCAACCTGTCCAGGGGCTGGGCCTTGGACACGGTCACCCTTAGCAACGATGTCACCAAGATGATGAGGGAGGATGTCTCAGCTCCGCCCCCTGAAGATGTGGGTGGAGTCTATATCTATGGCCTCTTTCTGGGTGGAGCGGGATGGGACAGACGTGGCGCCAAACTCGCTGAGGCTCCGCCCAAAGTTAGTCTTTTTAAAATCAGTGGGTTTTTTTTTACTTAGATTAAAATAATAAACTGAAGCTTTAAAAAAAACTTCAATGTTCAAACAAAAGTCCAACGTTTTACTGTTTCTGTATTTTTTTGTAAATTAACATAAAAACATTTTAAGATTTTTTAAAAGATTAATCTAATGAAAAATTATGAATTAATAATTGATTTACAAACTAAATCTAAACTAAAATTTAGGAACTAAATGAAATCAAAGTATTTTTGTTTTTGCTCAGTAATAATAAGTTTGTCTCCGCCCCTCAGGTCCTCTTCACCCCCCTCCCTGTGGTCCACGTCTTCGCCGTCAGCTCAGCCAACATGGCCGACAGTAAGCGTCCCCCTGGCGGCGGGGGGGGGCGGTCAGCCTGTACTCATGTCCCGTCTACAAGAAGCCTCGACGCACCGACCTGAACTTCATCTTCTCCCTGCAGCTGAGGAGCGTGCAGCCGCCCGAGCGCTGGACGCTGCGAGGCGCCGCGCTGCGAGGCGCCGCGCTGCTCTGCGACTGCAAGTGATCCAAACGCTGTTGTTCCACAGACACGGACAGACACTCACCGTGGGGCTCTGCTGTGTCTCACTCAGACCTCCCCACAGGTTTCAGTTTGAGCTTTTTTATTCTGATTTTCTGATAGTTTCCATTTTTCTTCAGCACCAAACATGTTTGTAGGTTTTTAGTCTGTTAAATTTATGAAAATCAAAATGTTTCCACATCTCTGCAAGTCTCTAATAATAATAATCATAATAATAATCATTATTATTCAGTAATAATAGTAACATTAATGATTTTGTATGTGACCTCACACAGTAAAGCTGATGTGAGGATCATCACAGTTTCGGTGCTTGTATGAACTTAGAATGCATAAAATAATTTGTTTTAATTAAAAAACTTTCCCTCTGTCATTTCCTGAGTGTTTCAAAATAAAAGTCCCCTGATTCATGTTTTGAATGTGAGGCTGTTCCTGTGATGCCTTCAAATCTGTTTCACTCTGCAGTTTTTTACAGTTCAGACCCAAAGTGACTCAAACATTTACTTAAAAGAGGTTTTTGTTCGTCTGGGTTTTCCTGCTCAGCAGCGCTAAACAGGCAAAACACACAAACAGAAAGAAACAGGAAAATATGTGTTTCTGTGAACAATGCAGCACCAAAATGAAAGACCAGGATTTATTTTTTAATGATTGACAAAAACATTAAATGATCATGTTTATTTGCACATAAATGTTCCATCGTCCTTCTTTTAGAAGAAGTTTAGAAATTAAAAATACTAATAACACAGCAGGAAAAAGCCGACAGCACGAGTCCTGAAAGGCTTAAAGAGACAATAAACACACAAAGAATGAAACAAAAAGGCACAAAACCTCAAAACAAGAGAGAATTAAATCTGACCGACACACAAAGATGCTAAAAACCCCAAACATGAACCTGTCAGGTCATTAATACCTGTGTGTGTGTGTGTGTGTGGTGGGAGGGGGCAAAGTGTTTCTGCGCAGTGTACCAGGGGCATGTGGAAACGTTGTCGTACCATATGCACGAGGAGTGTGTGTGTTTGTGTGTGTGTGTTTGTGTGTGTGTGTGTGTGTGTGTGTGTGTGTGTACATGTTTACATGTCTTTGTGGGGACCAAAATGCCCGTCCCCACAAGTTTGAAGACATTTTTGAGACTCAGGATGTGGTTTTAGTGTCGGGGACTGTCAGGTCAGGGTTAGGCATTCAGTCTTAATGGTTAGAGTGAAAGGCTGATGTCAAATAGATGTCCCCACAAGGATATGAAAACACAACCATGTGTGTGTTACTGTGAATTTGTGAGACAAGTGAAGATTTCAGAATTAGTGAGAAATGTTTCACTTCCTGTTGGTGAAGAAGAGCAGACTCCTCTTCAGCCACAGAAATGAAGAAGCTTTTATTTTGACGAGCTCAGCCACGAGCAGAGGCGACCCCGCAGAGGTGAAGGTCACAGTCAGAATCAGTGCTGGTGTCAGAGAACCGCACAAGGACGGCCTCATTGGTCACGGCTGAGTTCATTATGTGATGGTAACAAGCTGATTATTACAGGACAGGAAACACACGTCTGCCTCATCAAACACCAGCTGCTGCTGCTTTTATCAGTCTGCCAACAAAACCTCACAAGAAAGAAGTTTTTGTTTGCAGCGTTCCTCTAAACTGAAAACTAAAACAGACTGAAAATGGGAGCATGCAGCCACACTCGAGAGTCAGGCAGTTTAAATGTGTTTGTCTTCATCTGTAGTTACATTTCATTGGCTGGAAATGTGCTAACTGGAATCATTCATGAGTCCAGATGAACAAAAACAAGTGTTTACTGCTCCACGCTGCACGAATCTGAATCAAAATCACTCAGACGAGCCCACGTAGGCATTCCACTAAAACCATGTGACCACCTTCACCTTTAAACCTGTCGTGAATATAATTTTAGACTCTTCACTTTATTTTGAAAGAACAGATTTGCAGGAAGTGCGGCTGCTGCAGAAACTCTTCACCTTTCACTGGCTTTAATCTTGGAGGTTTCTCCAGATGTGGAACATTCACGCTAAACATTCAACATCTGACGAGCGTCTGCGTGTAAAACACTGACAAACTCAAACTTTATACGTAACTGACAGATTTATTCCTCCATTTTCAGACATTTCATAATGAACTTGGATTAGTTTGATGATTTTATTCACGTTGGTGAATAAAACCAGCCAAGAGGCTGATTCCTGCAGAGGAGGAGGCAGAGCGGAGGAATCTGCAGGTTCTGTCTCTAACACACAACCAGAGCTTCAATCATAACGAGTACATAATAAAACCATGATCCCCCCGATCGACTCTTTCAGCCTGTTTCCTCTGGATCGAACAGGATCTAACAAACCCCAGCTGCTGCTGGGACACTGGTCATCATGGGAGGAAAAAGATGGCTGCCGTGTTGCTGTTTCCTGTCTTACACCAGCGTGTAAGTATCTGTGGGTCTGAGTTTTTAATCAGAGGATGAACTTAAAGCTTTCAGTCTGCTCTACAACCCACCACCTATCCACACGTCTGCTAAGTGACTGGAAATCAGTAAAACTTCTACCAGACTTTAGTAAATGTTGCATTAAGATGAGCAGACAGATTTTAATCTCAGCATCGCAGAGTTTTCAGGACACTGGAAGAGTTCCTGCCGTGGATTTAGATGTTAGTGTTGTGTGGATGATCCCATTCTGTGATCTTTGTGTTACTAACACTGATGCTGCTCAGCCGTCCTGATCTCTGCCTCCACTTTAACCAGAGGCTGTAACCTCTGATCATTTCACCTGCACCGACAGTAAAACTCTTCTCCAGAACCAAACGTGCCATAAACCCATCACAGCTTCATCATCAGCTCAGTCTCAGCAACATGCAGCAGAAACTCTGCAGGGAACGTCTGAAGTCTGTTCTTCGGTTTTCCAGCTCACTGTTTATTGAACATGAGACAGAAAAATAACTTCACTCAGGATTTGATGGTAAATGTCCGAAAGAACACTTGGGTTTGATGTTCAGTCTGACTGGATCTGTTCTCTGCTCGCTTCCTTCAAGTGTTCAACACAAAATAATCTTTATTTTATTTTTTAATGAATCATTTATTCTTGTACAGCTACCCAAAAACCTTCCTCTCAGTGTGTCTCAGAAGTCCAAAGAAAGGGCCCAGATCTGGTTTTAGGATAGCTGCTTCATGTCGTACATCGGCACCTCAGATCCCTCCGCTCTGCCCTCGTCTTCGGCCGGCCTGGCGGCGTGAGGGCTGGTCTTGCGGCCCTTGGGAGGAGGGACGGGCAGAGCTCCTTCCGTGACGCCCTCGGCTCCCTCCTGGCCCTCTGCCACAGTCCTCTCCTTCTTCAGGTTGAGCTTGGCTGGGACACTCTTGGTGATGGTGTCCTTCAGCTTCTCTCCCGACTGCTTCAGCCTTTCGCCGGACTGGCGGATCTTCTCGCGCCTCTCGGCCGTCACGATGCGCTCGCCGAGTTTGTTCACCTTGGTGCCCAGGTTCTCGCGGGTCTTGCTCATGTTCTCCTTGGAGAAGGTGGCTTTGAAGCTCTCGATGCGCGTCAGCCCCGTCTTCTTTATGCGGCTGGCTGCCGAGGAGTCAGCCTCCTCCACCACCATGTACTCCTCGTCCGACTCTGGAGGGAGCTCGAACTTGTCGGGCTCCACCTCGGCTCTGGCCCGGGCCCCGCTGCTGCTGGGCTCCTCTGGCTCGTTTCCCGGGGCGACGGATTTCACCTCCTGGTCACCCTGAGAAACAGAGAGAGAGAGTGAGGGAGAGAGCAAAGAACAAGCTTGAAAACAAACCGATTCAATGGTCCATGTTTTTTGGTGGACAAAGTTTAGCAGTGATGTCAGATGTAATTGTGTCTTTGTCTGAAGTGTGTCATGCAGACTTGTGCTGGGCCGTGATCCTGCATCCAGAAATAACCTGCAGCACCTGTTTCTGCAGCTCAGCGCGCGCCTGCAGGAAGCTAAACATATCAGCAACACGGGATCGCTTTCAGCTCCAGGCTGCGTCACGCCGTGCATCTGTCTGTAACTCTGAGATCAGATTACGCAGAAAAGCAGAGAGTGAAGCTACAGCTCCACAGTCCCACTCATTCATACTGGGAGCTGCCCAGTAAACCTGCAGTCTGACCCCACAGGCTAGTAGCAGGTGTGCTGCTTAAACCAGCCTCCAGTTCAATCAACTCAATGAAAACAGTCCAGATGAGACTGTTTATAATGTTGATCTGCCGTGAATTAGATGTAGATGTGCTGTGAGCATCACGTGCAGCAGTTTGGACACCAGAGCGGAAAAGAGCCGATCAGGAAATCCGAGTCGCCATCCTGTCGTCTCAGGAAGCTGAAGTTCATACTTTGACGATGGGATCCATAAACGCTGGGCTCAAGTTACTTTGAAATGTCGGCGTTTACTGAATGCAGATCACATGGAAATGAATCTAATCAGCAACATGATCCATGAAACATGGAATCCAATCTGATTACTTATGGATGGTTTGAAAACAAACATCAAAGCTGAACTGATTCTGAAAACTATTTTCATATTCAGCTTTTACATTTGGTCGACTTTAATCAGCTACATGAACACTGTTATTGCCGTCACACTGTTCATTCCTCATCAGTCTGTTTGATGTTGTAAAAAATGTTTTTCACGTCATTTTTTAAAGTTTCAGGTGAATTCTGTTCCCAATCTGCTCATCTTTGACTTATTTGTCTGAATAATCCTGCAGTTAAACCCAAATGAACCTGTTCCTTAACTTGTAGTTAGCATGCTAACAGAAGCATCACAGGTATGATGTGACACCTGATATGTTTGAGCTGATATTTCCACAGCTCTGATGAACACAGCACACTCAGCAGGAAGCAGCTAACGAGCTAAAAGAAAGCAACGGTAAAAAATCAGCCTCTAAATCGCTCTGATCATCCTGCTGTCATCAGGTTCATCTGTGCACAAACCGACTGTGAGGCTGTTTGATGCTGAACACACAGCAGTGACTGTGTGCAGCTTTCTGAGGTCATCTTTCCTGAACCGAGACCAGGACTGAAACCTGAGCTGGATGGACTCGTCCAACAGCAAACAGTTTAACCATTTGACTCATTCTTTATGGTTAAAAAAGGAAACTCGGGGACCTCTCTGCTCTGCCAGACTGCAGGAGGCCAAGTATGGAGGGTCGAAGGCTATGAGCCCATCTGACCTCCTGACATGGGTTGTGTGCTGACCCCCCACAGCTTTTGCTTCCACTGGGAGGATTTCCTCCATCAGTCTAACTGGGAGCAGGCAGCAGCTAATGAAATGATTCACTGCCAGAGAGAGAGTGAGGGAGGGCAGACAACTATATTAGGAGATGGAGGAGCTGCAGACTCAGAATAACCTGGTTTGTCAGCAGTCAGCTGGCTCAGTCACTTACAGTACAGCAGCTCTGTGAGCTCAACACGCTTTCATTTTGGAAAAGAAGAGCTGGGAGGTGTTTCCTAAAGAGGCCTTGGTGGATGTGACTGCCTGCTGTGTAAAAGTCACAGCTCTACATGAGAGGAAACTCCACAGTCACAGTGTCGTTTATTTAGTCAGAGTGTGATCGTCACTCATGAAGTCTCTGAGAGCTTCGGGATGAGCACACGTACCAAACATCAGCGTTCGTCTAAGAATCGAGAACGTAGCGTCACAGGATCTAAAAACATCTTGAGTTGATGTGAACATTCACAAAACGTAAACATGGAGGTCTTTCCTATTTCTGCTTCCATCCCACACGGCGTGATGTTTGCATTTCTGTGTGACCTCACTGACGGGACTGCAACCTGACGCAGTAACAGAACCACGCCCTGCAGTCCCCGCACTAGCTTACATGCTAACTTGAATGCTAAATTCACTGCGTCACTTAAAGTGAACGTTTTAATGTTTAACAAGTGCTTAAATCAGCTGATTCTTCACACAGTGAACTAAAAGCAGCGCTCTTTGATGAAATTAGGTTTCATTGTGTTACGAAGCATCAGTGTCTCTTTATTGCATAAAATTTACAGATGTGTGTTTGCATCTTTGAGCGTTGCTGGTTTAACAGCTCGTCTTTGTGTAAAATTTTTGCCCAACTCAGTTATAAAAACATAAATAATAATCTTTTTATAACTGTTAATAATAATAATGATAATCTGAAATCAATAATACGTGAGCTGCACACAAGTCTGAAATCAGTCCTCTTCTACTTTAGTTTTCTACAGTACATGACTCGCTGTGAGCTTCAGGTCTGTGCGTAACCTTTCAGCACACTGAAAGCTTATCCAGGGCTAAAATAACCGCGTCACTGTCATGCTGGCAGCTGCTAACTGTGAAGGCCAAAGAAGTAAAATGAATCCCGGTGTGCTTGTTGCTATTTCAAACCTCAGAGGTTGAGACTGAGACTTTCATCGGCTGGTGCGAATCTTAAAAGAACTCAGATGTGAATCAACAGTGACATAAAAATAAAACGAGATGGTCACAAACATGTTCTCAAAGAACACAACAGTCATGTTAAACTCCAGTAAAGATCACAACTACACTGCAGCTCACTTTGAGTTTAACATCAGTGACCACCGCCCATCAACAGTTGGTGTATTTCATAAAAACATCCTCTGACTTTTCTTGGAATTAAAGTTCGCCTTCCAGACCTGCAGGTGAGCGAATGCCTATTTTAGACATAAACCAGCTGGATCCACCTTTACAGTCATCATTCGTCAAACACCAGCTGGCCTTTTTAACTTCTACAGTCCAAAAGTTCAGTTTGTGGCCTGATGAAACCGGCTGCCAGGATTACTGTGGACTAAATAAATAATGATGCAGAGGTTCAAACCCCAAAGTGAGCCAATCCATTACTCTGGCTGCTTAATACAGAAATAAAAGAAAGTCCTCTTTCTAAGATTTAGGATTTTTTGTGGTGATAAAACAATGCTAACTGCACTGGTGCTGTATGGTAGGAGCATTTCACCAGGCCACCTTTAGACACAGACCAGTAACAGAGGCTAAACCAGTTCCCCGGGCTGGTAGCTCCAAATGATATCTTTATTATTGGAACTGGTTTTGCTGGTGTTGACTGTTGACAACTGCTGATATGCCCGCTTGGATCCAGTTTAGTTTTCAGGGTTCATTTGTTTAGTTTGCGTTTGTCATTTCAGATCTACTGAATCAACCATCCACTGATCTTCAAACAAGAAGAACTACGTCAGTAATCCTTTGGTTGGATGTCCAGAAGTTTCCAACATTCCTTGATCCATGAAGCATCACATATTAAGAACACAGAACGCATGAGAGTCTTACCTGATAAATGACCACCCTGAACTTGTTCTTGGCGAGGAGGTCACCCTGAGTGGCCTCCACCTTCTTGACCCTGATGTTCTGGTTCTCCACACGCACCCTGACGTCCTTGATGTGCCGGCTGACCTTCCGTGTTTTCTCCAGCAGCCGGTCGACGGTAGAGCTGGTGTTGGCGTGCTCATTGGTCAGTTTGACAACATCGGCCTGGATGGTTTTGACCGTGCTCTCCAGCTCAAGCTGACGCTCCTCCATGCGCTGCTGTGTGACCTGGACGCTGTCCATGAGGCCCGCCACGCGTTCCAGCAACGCCATGATGCTACCCGCATCATCTCCGCCACCAGTCGTCATCCCCGGTTTATCGGTCATTCTTGCTGCTTGGTTTGCTGGTAATATTCTCGTTGCTTGGTCGATCAGCTGTTTGTGTCCAGTGATCCAGAGAAGGAACAAAGTAATGAGGAAGAGGAGGATGAATTGGACGGGCAAACTCCAGTAAAATGTACTCCAGTTAAGAGTGAAATTTGAAAGAAGATGTGAAGAACAAAGATATGAATTCGAGGATGACTGTCGAAACACGGAATATCCAAAGGAAGACCTCAGAAAGGAAAATTAAAGAAAGCAGGAGGACCAGATCACCCCTCTACGACTGGAGGTTGACCCTGAAACTGTTCAGATCAACTCATAGACTCCACCCTACTGGGAGAGAAAGGGAGGGGGGTGGGGGTGATCGGAGTCAAGAGGAGGGACGGAGGGAGGCTAAAAAGAGATGAGCCAAAATGCAGTGGGAGCGTTAAGGGGAAGGTGGATCGAAGCTAAAATCATCTTTAATCAGTATCATAGCTGCTGTTTAAATACACCCAGACTGTGAGGAGTTACAGAGCACTGAGGATCACGTCGATCTGACTTGGTAAGTCATGTTGAGGCCCTGAGGAACACCGAACTAGCCAAAACGTTCCATCAATCAGAGGATTTTTAGGTGGATATTACGGGAATGCATGTGTTAATGAGCGAGAGAGATAAAGAGTGACATGGATCCCAGCTTCTCTCTGTGTTCTTGGCTGCTAAAAATACAGCGAGGGTAAAGTGACTCCCTGTGCTTCTTTGGGACATGAGCATATTAAAAGGAATGGAAACCCCCCTCCCATCTATTTCTCCACATCCATCTATCCCCCATCACCTTTTCACTTGTTCTGTCTTAATCCCTCCCTCCAGGTTTAGACGTTTTTGGCACCCCAGGCCTCCAAATGAGCATTCATGATGCTAACACTCGCCCTCACTGCCATCTTTGTTCTTGACTTGAGCCGGGGAGTCCAAGTTTGGATAAGGAAGTGGAGCAAGAGATGGGAGGAGCAACAGTCAACATCATGTTGTGATAGGCTGAGTTAACTTTCAGTCAAAGTGAACACATTTTAAAATCATGTCAAGCTCTGCTATCTCACATGCTAATTTTCCAAACAGCAGATTTTAGTAGGAGCATAAAGAAGTGTTCAGTGGGAACGCAGAGGCACAATCGAGCTGTGACAGGAGGCAGAAACACTTAGTATTGTTGTTTTATAACACTTAATGCTTCTTGATAGGTTCAGTTATACTCGTCTGGGTGCCGGAGTTTCTGCTTTTACTGTATTAAACTCTTACAAAGCTAAAGTTTGAACCGGCCCAACAGAACCACAGATATATTCTTTTTTATTCATATTATAAACTGATGTCACCCACTGAGTTGTAGCTGGCACCTACAGTTAGCGCATAGCATGTAGCCTTTGCCAGTTAGCTAATTTATCACAATGTTTGCAAAACCACCACCTGTGGTTAATGGTCCAGCTTGCCCATTAAACCCATAAGTTAGCAGTAACATACTGGTCTTCCTAGAAGTTCAGCTTGAGTCTTCCAGGTACAGACATATAGTTGGTTGACAGTCTGACAACTGCAGCTAATTACTGCAATGATAGTGAATAAAAACAGGATCCTAGAGAGGTCGAGCGGGGAATTCTTTATAAAACGACAAAGGGAAGAAGGAAGAGGAAACACTTATGGAAATGTTTGGACATTTACTTTAGGAAAAATGGGAAATAAATGCAGGGATTTATTGCAAACATGCAAACATACATGGAAAAATAGTATCTAAGGCAAAAACAGAGTTTGTAGTAATTCTACCTTCATACTTAAAAGTCAGTATTCTTTATGAACACCTTTATTCTTCAGCTCAGTCTGAACTCATCTCTGTAAGTTACCACTTCAGTCATGCTGGCGTCCGGCTCTGGGGAGGCCGATCCATGACTGACAGAGTTCCTGTTTCTATCCAGATGTGCTTTCACTGCACTGGCAGTGTGTTTGGATCATTATCATGCTGAAACATGAAGCTGCTGATAACCAGATGTCTCCAGATGTTCCTGAATGGTGGCTCAGATTCTGATGTAACTTTTCTGAGTTCATAATTCATCAGTTTATCAAAGATCTCCAACACCACTGACTGACCTGCAGCTGAAGGCCTCACACTTCGTCTTCTGTTTTTTAAGGATACACTGCACGCCATATGCCAAGTTTCCAGCCAACAGCTCTTTGGGAGTCACCTTGTTGGTGCAAAAATACAATTTTATGTCCATTTGAAAATGAAAAACTAAACAAATGTTTGGTTTGTGACCTGCTTTTGAGCTTAAAGATACAAAACTCGGCTCTTTGCTTAGTCATCTGTTATGTTTGGACACAACTGGACACACTGGTTCATTTCTTGAATTAGGAGTCTTCTTCTGCCTGAAAGATTCATAGGTCAGATGTAGTGGTTCAACAAACCCAAAAGCCCTTCCTCTGAAAATGGTGAACTGAAAATTCATGAAAAACCAGCCAATGTCCTTCAGAAAGCTGAAGATCAGTTTAAAGAAATTAGGCGTGGTTCACGACTTCTGCACAGAAGCACACATGGTGGTAGTAACTTGTAAAGCTGTAAAGGCTAATGCAGGTTTAACAGAAACATGCTGCCATCAAGACGACGTCTGTTTCATGGCATTTTGTTCTGTAAGGTTCAGCAGGATAAAACCACTCACAGTCATTGGTGGTCTGAGCTTTCTGATTTTCTGTTAACATCTGTGAACATACAAAGATCAGAAACATAATCCAGCTCCTGCTTTTGAACCCTTTTCAATCGTAGCCCGACCTCACCAAGAAAGAAAGAAGAGCGTTCAAAGCTCTGACATGCTACCCATCATTACTCTAACCTTCCAGAAGAAAACAGAGAATGAGGGGAGGTGGGCCAGAATCAGGTGAAGACAGAAGGGGACTCCCCGCTGTCTGAAAGCCCTCCACCAGCTGCTGCCTATAATTATCCTGCCATCACTGCTATATTTAACCCCACCTCCCTGCAGAAGACACGAAGGCTTCATCAGCCACCGGGCGCGCTTGGTTTTCACCTCTCAAAGGTGTCAAAATTTAATGTGAAGTAAAAACACTTGAAATGAGATAGGAAGGAGTTTGAAACCTGCCACCGGCCCAGCTCGAGGTTCAGGCTGGAGCACATGTGCAGCTTGGAACCTCTGAAATGGTCAGGTACAAGGACCGGAAAAATTGTGAAAAACTGGCCAATGGACCCTGGAAGGCCTTCGGAAACCTGAGGAACTGTTGTTCTGTCCGGCTCCTTCTTAGCACGGGTCATAAATAAGCTGAAGCCCTGACGAGAGGCTGGGAAACTGTTTATACAGCAGGAAGCGCTGTGTTCTGGAGCCTCGCTGGTCAGGCTACACAATAATCACCCGACAGGTCCAACATGGCGGACGGTCAGCTCACTGAGGTGCTCCACCTGAAGCGTCACTGACTGTTACAGCTGAGGATGAAGCGGACTCATCGGGGTCTCTGCTGCATTCATGCGGCCGGGCTGAGATCCAGGATGTGGAATCACCCGAGAGCCCACTTCAGTTTTATATTCCAGATTCAGAGCATCCTCCCTGTGCTGTCCACGTGTTCGGCTTCTTCACTCCGCAGCACGTCTTCAGACGCTCATTTACACTTTATTCATGCTCACGCGCTGTCATACCCATATTTATATGTAATCTTTAAATAGTTCAAAGCGGCCTTGTCACGGACTGGAATCTGCTGAAGCACAGTTTGAATGCACTTTTACTTAATACTGTTATAATCAAATAATAACATCATGCATATGATTGTGTTTAATGAGCACTGTGTTTGAGGCCTTTGACCATCAGAAACTATTTTCAGGATTTATTTCCATCAAATATTCAGATTCTTGTGATGATGAGCGAGTGAGAAACTGAGGGACAGATTATTGACCCGTCACCACTGCCCCCTGCTGGACATTATGAAAGAATGCAGGCTCTACATTCATACCTCCAGGTGTTTATACATGGATCAGTAACAGCTTTAAAACAGGTCCAGATGTTTGTGTGAAGCTTTATTAAGAGGCCGGCTCAGAAAACAGACACATGAAGACGCAGAGGTTCAAACATCATAATTTAATGCTAATTCAGCTACAGCACAGTCTAAACAACAACTTCACGGTTCATGCAGGATCAACATCTACAGCAACATCTGGCCTGTTCCCTGCGACAAGCGCCACCAAGACCGTGGCGGTTCACCTCAGGGCAGCGGCGTGTGAGGCGAACCCGAGCCCAGCTTATCGGCCTACTCCTTCTAATACAACAAAACAACCAACACGGACACGTGGTACCATCGTTACGAATCAGAATGAAGATAAAAAGCTTGACGAGGTCCTTTAAATTATCGCCAGCTTGTCCAAACACACAAACATTGGAATCCATTTCCGGAATGGCGTCATCTGAAAATTAGGCAATAAAATAATTAGCATAGCAACCTGTACATGTCGGCTCGTACCTCATTATTATTTTTAAGCAGTAGAAAAAACAGCATTTTGGTTTTCAGGTGGATCTCATTGTAACAAATACAAAAAGTGTTTAAAGAAAGTTTCTTTAGGGAGACGTGACGTTTGACCCTGTGAGACACTGCACAAAGTTAAAAACAAAAAACACGCCTGAGATACGAGTCGGCTCATATCTGAGGGGCACGGGGCTCCGGTGGTCCCTGATAATCCTGTAGTCCCGCTGCACAGCGCCCCCTGGACAGTTAAGGCGGTACAACACATGCGTGACAAAGTAAACAAAGAAAAACAAGAGAAGTTGGCCAAACGTGAGCAGCAATGCATCGTGGGAATTCTCAACATGGCAACGCCCACAACACGTGTTTGGTGCTCATTAAACCTTCAAAGTGGGTTTCTTCTGCTCATTTCCAGCTCCACCTGTTTGTCATTACACCGCCAGCGTAGCTTTGCATGATTCACAGTTCAAAATCATCCTCATTTATCTGATTCTGCCCTTCATGCAGAGCCTTGCTGCCTCCAGCTGAAATCAGCTGCCTTTTGTTTCTTTTTCCAATTGGCCAAAGTCAGGAAGCCTGCTGAGGGGCAGTATGCACTGATAAGTAAAAAAGGAACCCTGGCTAATGTGAGCAGAACAGCTCTTCTTCATCACATCTGTCGCTTTCACAGAGAAGATTTAAAAGGATAGAAATGTGGCGCACACAGAATCTGACTGAGAACCATATTTCCAGATAAACGCTGATATGAAGCTGATAAGAAAATAACATTTTTAGGGAAGATTCACAGTTTTGACTGAATTTTAAAAGCTGCTTTGGTCTAACTAACCGAGCAGTCTGAGTGAAAACCTCCACACCCGAGTCCTGTTAGTTAGCATGTTAGCTCTGTCTCCCAGTTTTCCCCATTTCAGTCCAACATGTTGTCATGACGATATGATGCCAAATGTCTTCACAGACAGCAGAAGACATGGACGCAGCTTCCTGCTCAGAAAAATGAATAAACCTGGATTCTATCTAAAGGCCACCAGATGGCGACAGCTGCTGCTGCAAAGGCCTTGTCTGACCTTTGACCTCTGTAAGCACTCTCCTGCTCGGTCACTGATTTCGGCCACACTGAATAAAAATGAACTGACTGTTTTGTAAATCTTATTTACGCCACATTTCTAAAAGGAGGATTATATGTGGAAGGAAACTGCATGCTCATTGGCTGGCATCAATCACAAGTCGTTAGCCAATGAGCATGCAGTTCATAGTAGCTACGTCCATTTTTTACAGCTTTGATGAACAAATTCAGCCAATCACAGAACAAAGATTTAACAAAAACTTAATTCGCAGTGAAGTGGTCATGTGACAGCTTCAGTCACATGACCACTTCACTTCAGAACAGTTCTTCCAGCCATGGCTTTAGCTGCTCCAGGCCACACCTCATTACTTCAGGACATTTCGAGTGTGTAGTTTCAGTCCGAGTGTTCACAGCAGCTGAAAATCACGTGACCAGAAGCTCTTCTTCCATTGGTACCGACTTCCATCGGCTCGCCTCGTTTTCTGGGTTCCACCTAATGTGCGTTGGGTTGCATCTCCCGTTACGTCATTAATATGCGGCACGAACGCCACAAAGGTGGACATGTTTCAGCAGAGATGAATCCACAGATCAGCACGTGCGTGTACACCAGAGCCAATCAGGATGAGGGTCGCTGCCCTTGTGTGGGCGGGGGGAAGACGGATGAGAACTGCAGCTGTAGCAGGAATGAGCTCTAACGTGGCCGAAAAACTAAAAAGGAGGCGCTCCTGCTGTGCGTCTCACCGGGCGAAAACTGAGACAATCGTCACTGTTTGCGGTGTGGACGTCCGGAGCGACGATACAATCAGAGAAATAAAGTTTGCACAGTGTTTCAGAGTCTGAGAGGGCGGCAGCAGCACGACCGTGTCTCCGCTCCGGAAACTGAAAATCACCAGCAGACGGGAAGCCAAAGGAATGAAAGGTGGAAAATAAGGCCCCTCAGTAACGTCGGGTTGTTCCAAAAAACGAGGGAAAATAAGAAGAGGCACCAAAAAGTCGAGATATCAAAAATGCAGTCTGTGGTACGAAAGGTCGGACTTCTCGAATTTTATAAAAAACAAGATGGAAAATTAAAAAAATCATTAAAAAAAGAAAAAAGAAAGAGCAGCTACATCATCCGGGACGACGTTCCTGACGGGAAGTGACCGAGATGCTGCTTCTGCCTCCGACCACGCTTCGTCTTGTTGCACCTCCTGTAGGACACAACAGGAAGTGCACGTCAACAACAACATCAACATTAAACGAGGCGCAGCGCTCGACAAGAACTCAGCTTTTATCAGTAGATGTAACAATGATCTGCTTCACGTCCTCTCTGTAACTCTGAGGGGTCGGACGGTGACGTGGAGAAGAAAAAACTAATCAAGCTGATCGGGAATATTTTCATTTTCCAGCTTCCCGGCAAAATGTAAAGTTAGATCATGTGATCATCTTTAACAGCCAATAGGAGTGTTTCTCTTACAGCAGTGACCCTGCAGATTCCTGGTGTGTGCAAAACTACAAAAACTTCTGTCACCTTTTCTCTGTTTGTGTACAATGACAATAAAGCGCTGTTCTATTCTATTCTATTCTATTCTACTCTACTCTATTCTATTCTACTCTATTCTGTTCTACTCTATTCTACTCTATTCGATTCTGTTCTATTCTACTCTATTCTATTCTGTTCTATTCTATTCTACTCTATTCTATTCTGTTCTATTCTATTCTATTCTACTCTACTCTACTCTATTCTATTCTACTCTATTCTGTTCTATTCTACTCTACTCTATTCTATTCTGTTCTATTCTACTCTGTTCTATTCTATTCTACTCTACTCTATTCTATTCTACTCTACTCTATTCTACTCTATTCTATTCTGTTCTATTCTACTCTATTCTATTCTGTTCTATTCTACTCTATTCTACTCTATTCTATTCTGTTCTATTCTACTCTGTTCTATTCTATTCTATTCTACTCTACTCTACTCTATTCTATTCTACTCTACTCTATTCTACTCTATTCTATTCTGTTCTATTCTACTCTATTCTATTCTGTTCTATTCTACTCTACTCTATTCTACTCTATTCTATTCTGTTCTATTCTATTCTACTCTATTCTATTCTACTCTATTCTATTCTGTTCTGTTCTATTCTACTCTATTCTATTCTATTCTATTCTATTCTACTCTACTCTACTCTACTCTGTTCTATTCGATGTGGGATGGGGATAAACTCCAGGCTTTCAGAGGTCCAGTTATTGAATGTTAGAAGTTTTTTATTGGCAGTCTGACTCACTTTAAGTGAAATCACGTCAGCACTGGTGTTCTGTGTTGATAAAGTTTTTTACAGCGTGAGATAAAGCGATGAAGCGGCTGAGGACGTGGAGGCATCCATTGTCACAGGCAGCCTGCCGATGCTCCGCCATCACTCACCACCAAAGGTTTACAGAGAAAAAGCAGGGCCTGGTGTTGGTTTCAGCATGAGCGTATCAGGACTGCATGTGGAGACGTGGTCTGCACGTCTGTGCTGCACTTGTAACCTGACAGACTTGAACCACGTCTGCTGGAGGAGCCAATTTTTATAAAATAATACCGCTTCTGTTTCTCAGACGTGCCAGTTTGTTTTTTCTTCACAGCTCTGGACGGCTGGTGCTGAAACTCTGCTCATTAATGGTTTTATGGTGCTTTGCTTCATGACTGAGTGCTGCTGGGGTCTGAGCGCCCCCTGCTGGAGGCTGGAGGGCTGAAAGCCACGATTCACAGCCTGACACACACACACACACCTCCAAACTTTCCTCTGCGGTGAAAGGATTTCACACATTCAGGAAGCATTCGTGTTTCATAAACCACAAAAATCATGGTTTACTGATTTAAGATAAGAGATAGATAAGATAACCTTTATTAGTCCCACACGTGGGAAATTTGTTTTGTCACAGCAGGAAGTGGACAGTGCAAAAGTTAATAATAAAATAAGAATAAATACAGTACACAACTGTACAGAATAGAATAAAATAAAATACTATATACAGTAGAATAAAATAGAATAAAATATACAATAAGATAAAAATAGAATACAACTGAGTAAAAATACAACGATGCCAGAAAAGATTATTGCACATGTGTGGGTCTGTGTGTTTGATCAGTTGAAGTCTTTGTTGTGGAGTCTGACAGCAGTGGGGAGGAACGACCTGCGAAATCTCTCCGTCCCACACCGTGGGTGCCGCAGCCTGAAGGAGCTGCTCAGTGCTGTCACAGTCTCATTACTCACTCAGTGTGCAGCGAGGACCCTGATGTGATCCGTTCTTTAGGACTGTTACTGAGCCTGAAAAGGGTGTGTGTGTGTGTGTGTGTGTGTGTGTGTGTGTGTGTGTGTGTGTGTACCTGGTGAAACACATGACCACGGCCACGATGACGGCGATCTGAACAGCTCCGATGATTGCAGCGATGAGGACGTAGTGCAGCTTCTGCCCGCTGGGCACCACGTACAGGATGTTAAAGTCCAGCAGCTGCTCACACTGCTGCCCCCCGTACGCATCCTCACACCTGACACACACACACACACACACACACACACACACACACACATGAAGTTGTCTTTGTTCTGACAGCAAACACAGATCACTGCGTTTAGTTGGTGAATCTTTTCGTGTTGACAGAAAAACTTTAAATCTTTAAAAACACAAAAATCAGCCAGTCTGAGTTTCAGCTGTCAGACTTTTATTTTTGAAAGCTGTTGAAGCTCGACGATCTCAGATCAGCTCTGAGGATCAATCCAACATTTAAACCTTGAGCTCACTTTCTTGTTCCTCAAACTTTATGAGAGAATTTTTTGTTTCTTTTTTCAGAGAACTGAAGATTTTTGTTAGTTGTTCATTTGTCCACTTTTAACATCGCAGGTCTTCTTTCAGCTGCTGAGTCAAAGTTTAAACATGAATGAATGCGCTCGGTGTGAATAACACACGCACACACCTGGGCAGGTGCACGAGGACAGAGGCGGGGCTTACCTGCAGGTGGGCAAGTTCTGTCTCATCTCACAGATACCGTGTTCGCAGAACTGGGAGTAGTCCTCGGGACAGGGGGCGGGGCTGTCCTCGAACCCCTCCCCCTCACCAGGCTTGGGGACAGCTGGAAGGAGAGAAGAAGAAATCTGTGCTTTAATATTGGTGTTGCTGTGAGACAGGAGCGGGCACAGTTGGGGGTGGGGCTTGGCTGGGGGTGGGGCTTACCGTAGATTTCTGGCTTGGTTTTGATGCCGTCGTCTTTCCTGTTTTTATCTGAAACCACAGAAGAAGAAAAAGATGATGAGACCAGAGAAAGCATCTAAAGCACCATCATCAGGACCACAGGACAGGAGGTCAAATGAAGTGAGGCCTAGCACGAGATAAAGAAGGATTATTTTAAGCTATGAATCATGCAAAGCTGCCCTAGCAGAGCCGCAGCTCTCCATCTATAACATCACATATGTGAGGAGAGATCTGCTCGTCTCCGTGACTTTGAGCCTCAGACAGTAAAATGTTTTTCATTCAGCTATAATTTGATCATCTGTGCAGGCTGCCAGGGTGTGTGTTCATGCTCATGTGCTGATTTTATGGGATTAGAATCAGATTACAGCTCGTTTCTGTTCAGACGGTCCATTCCTGTCTGAACGATGGTGAAATATTTATAAAAAGTGAGTTTCAGCACACGAATGAGATGAAGAGTTAACGTCCTCGATCACATTTAGTCCCCGAGTGAAACCCGACAGCGTCAGATTACAGAGAGCATCACTGATCTCAGACCAGTTTCAGCGTCCAATCAATCAGGCGTCACAGCGAGTGTGCGCACGCGTCCGACTCACAGTGGCTGATGAGAGCGAGCAGCGAGAAGAGAGGCTTAAACACAGGTCAGTGACTCACACACACACACACACACACACTGGTTTCCATATCTTAGTGAGGGGCTCTTATTAACATAATGCTTACCCTCAGCCTGACCCTAACCCATCTGTAACCCTGACACTAAAACCACATTATGAGTCTCAAAAACAAACTCATCGGGCATTTTGTCCCCATAAGGACTGTTGGTCCCCACAGGCATAGTAGCATTCTAATTTCTGGTCCCCACAAAGATATATAAACGTGTACACATTCACTCACACACTTTCCTGGCCTCAGGGTGAAGCTCCGTCAGCGCTGCAGAGACGCTGGCTCGTCTCATTTGTTCTGAACCGTTCACAGCTTTAATGTTCCGGTAAAAATGCGTTCATATTTAAAAAGCTTTAAAAAGCTAAACAAAGATGACGCTCATGGTTAAATGTGTATCGGATGTGTTTTTAAGCTGCGCCATGCAGTTTCTTTACTGAACAGCATCGATGACACGGGAGCTTTTATTCTTCAGCACTCGTGTTTCAGTTTTAATCAAACACGTTTTTTTCCGATCGTAACATCTGAAACTGTGACGCTGGGTTTTTGGATGATTCTGAGATGTGCTGGTGAAACTCATAAAACCACACCTGTTAATCACTACGCTTTTATTAAAATGAACATCTGAATTATTGACTTAAAATCCAAAAATTCATTAAGAGTCATAATAACTGGAACGCAGGCTTCTAGAGTCGGCGTGTCAGATGTTTTTAACCTGGAACAACTCAGCTTATTTCAAACTCGAGCCGAGAAAACAGAAGGAAGACCAAGCCAAAGAAGGAGAAGAAGAAGAATCAGTGAAGAAAGAAGAAGACAAAGAAAACAAGGAAGATGAAGCAAGTGAACGTTTAACAGGAGGGAAAGAAGAGAAACAAGGAAAAAAAACAAGGAAGACAACAACAAACACAAGGAAGATGAAAAAAAATAATAAGAAAAAATAGAAAAGAGGAGGAAGAAAATTAGAAGTAAAGAAGAAATAATCTGTAAAGGAGAAGAAGAAAGTAAAAAAACAGAAGAAAGAAGGGGAGGAAAGGAGGAGAGAGAATAAAAGGCAAAAGGGAAGAAAATGAAGAAGATGATAAAGGATGAAGAAGAAACAAAGTTAAAATAACAAATAAAGATGTACATGAATAGAATAGAACTGTACATATACAAAGAAAAAGAAGGACAGATGGAAATGAGAGAAGAGGAGAAGAAGAAGAGGAGAAGGAGGAGCAGGAGGAGGAGGAGCAGGAGGAGGAGGACAGAACAACGAAGAGAAAATGTGGAGCAGGAGGTCGTGGCGTTAAAATGAGACCAGCTGTTTGTTCAGCCAGCCGCGATAATCAGTGTGTGTGTGTGTGTGTGTGTGTGTGTGTGTGTGTGTGTGTGTGTGTGTGTGTGTTGAGATCATCATTCAAAATAAATGAACTGAGACGTTTTCCCTCCTGACTCTCATCTTCCTCCTCCTCTTCCTCCCTTAGCTCCACCCCCCTCCTCCATATTTCCTTTTCCCATTTTCCTCCTCTCTCTCCCTCTCCTGCTGTGAGTAGATGATGATGATGATGATGATGATGAAGGTGATGGATGAAGGAGTGTTTGCTGTGTTGCTGTTACCATGGCAGCGTCCGACGTGCTTGATGTCGATCTTGAGTTGTTTGAGGCAGGACGCCTCCCGGACGTGGCAGGGCGTGTCGTAGGTGACGCCGTCGCTGCCGCACACCGGGTTGTCGTTGTGGCCGTTGCACACGATGTTACACATGCAGCTGGATACACACACACACACACACATGCTCGTTCAGGCTCACGGTTAGACTCCTAACACTGAGTGTGTGTGTGTGTTTGTGTGTGTGCGTGCTCACATCATATCCTCAGAGTCTTCATCACACTCGGCTCCAAACTTGCAGTTCCCACATTTGGAGGTCTTTTTCCCGCGGCCGGAGCCTTCGTCATCTGCAGACACACAAACGCCGCTCAGCTCGTCTGCTTCAACTCAAAAGTACTCAGAAACAAACCAGAGCAAACATGAAGCTGTTTACCTCCATCTCCAGATCCTGATCCAGCATCTGAGACACACACACACACACACACACACACGTTCTGACGTTAGTGTCACTGGCTGCAGGAAGTTAACTTTAACCTCCTGCTGCAGAGGTGGATGTTCATGTAAACGTGTCATAACAGGCTCTGTGTGTGTGAGGAGCACGCCCGTACTTCTGGACTCATTGAGTAGCTCTGCATGATTAACAGTTCAAAATAATCCTTCTTTATGAAGACGAGCATCACACAGTTAGCTGCTAATCAGTGCTCAGTAACATCCAATTAAAATTCTTGAATTTCACCAAACCTGGAGCTCCGCCTTCCTGGATGCTCTGTTACTACGGTAACTTCACAGCAGCCATATTATTGGTCACATGATGTTATTAAAAGTGCTCTAAAGGGCTCCAACAGCACAAACACGGTCAAGGTGTGTCACCATGCATCTGTCAGTCAAAGAGGCCACGCCCCTAAGAAAGCTAACATTAAGCCTTTAAACATTTTAACATGGAAGTCTATGGGGGCTGACTCACTGCTGCCTCTGCTGGACGTTAGAGGAACTGCAGCTTTTGCTCGTGGCTGTTTTCATTCTCTAGCTGTGTCCCAGTTCAGCAACCGCACACTTCGCATTTGTAGACCGATTACATCATAGCGACGCGACAAAGGGTGTCCCAATTCGAAGTGTACTCCAAATGCGGTCGACAAATGCGCAGTTCATTTCCCCAAATTTTAAGTCTGGATCCGGTGTAGACTTCATGGCCCCACATATCCCACAATTTATAGCGCGAATATTCAGTACTTACTTTTCAGTAAACTCTCAAAAGTAAGTACTGAATATTATGTCACTTATTTATGTGCGAATGTTTAAGAACATTAAAACATGACTGTTGGCCACATGTCGGCAAAGTTATGCGACATTAGTGATGTTTGTACTTTCAGCGGTAACTTGGTTTTAAAGCCTCTACTTCTAAATATATATATAGTCGACCTTAATCTTACAGAGAATGTGATGATTTTATGGATAACTAAAGTCAGTCATATATCCACAAACACAACAAGCTGAAAGTCAGTGATGCTGCTCGGTTTGCAGTCCTGAATATGACGGCACAAGCAGGATTCACTGCACTGTTAATGTTAGCTATGTTATATTGCTGCCTCTGTTCGGTGGTGTCGAGCCAAACGGACTTTAACGTGTGTTTGAACGAGCTGACGGTTCACTCGTTAAGCTGAAAGAAAGATGCTTTAATCACAGGAGTCACACATGTGTCCACTGGACCATCTGGGAACTCTTCTTGTTTAGCACTCGTAATAACACAAACACTAAATCCTCCTTCTCTTGTGCTGTTTTGTAGCAGTGTGTACACCTGAGACTGTCACCTGTCTGCCTGTCCTGCACTCTCTCTCTGTTTCTTTCTCTCTGATTGTGGAATAAAAGGATGAACATGTATTTATAAGTTACACTTGTGTTTGAATCCTGCAGCTTATCACACATTTGATTTCCATGTGTGACGACTGCAAGTGTCCAGAGTGAGGACAGACTGAGGGACCCACTGCTGCACATCATCTGTGAGGCTTTGCACCCCTGATGATCCACCAGGACAAACTCAGCAGTGTGTGAGGAAGAGGAGGAGGAAGAGCCAGCAGCAGCTGACAGATGGAGAGAATAGACAGACTGTTCCCTGTTTGTGAAGGACTGCTAGGAAAGTTTAACATAACTAATTGTCTGTCCTGAATCAGTCTTATTAGGTAATGTTCAAATAATGTTATCATCCCAGTGTTTTCAGTGTGGGAGAAAGTACTCAGGGCCTTCAAGTTACACACTATGAAAGGCAGCAACAAGTTTAATATTCAGAAACCTAAAGTATGTATCAGCAGCAGAATGGAGCTAAAAATAAATGTTTGTTTCAGTTCTATGAAGCTTTGAGTATTTTGGATTAGTAGCACTGCTGTGAGCCCTGTGACAGACTGGCGACCTGTCCAGGGTGTACCTTGCCTCTCGCCCTATGACAGCTGGGACAGGCTCCAGCGCCCCCCACGACCCTGAAAAGGATAAGCGGAAGCGAATGGATGGATGGATAGCACTGCTGTGTTTGTTGCATCATATTGCTGTAATTGTTTATGTGTTTTATCTCATAACAAAAATGAACAAATAAAAAAAAAAATTTTCTCCTTCGTGTCTGTCAAACAATGCTGTATAAAACATTTCTCGCGGTTAGTATCATGGTTGCTAGGCAACCTGAGCAGTGCGACGGAAGCCTAGACCGTCCCATTTTACAACTCACTTCTGCCCTTCTCGCACAACGTAGTACGTGCACTTCACGGAGGTGTGCGGTCGCTGGGTTGGGACACAGCTTTTGCTTGTTTGAAACAAGCTGATGTAGCTCCTCCCCCTTTCAGTCCAACTTTGACTGGCTGCCCTCAAAACAGCAGGTGGGTGGAGCTTCCATATTTAGCACAGGTACTACTGTGATTACCTCTTCATACTGCTGTTATGGACACACCCACACCTGTTTTGACCCCTTATCAGATTACAGAATTTTGATTTAGACTCTGGGGTTACCTGTGACTGTGTCATCTGTCCACCTGTTCACACATTAATCACAGCGAGCGTCTGAAACCTGAAGTGTGCTTATTATAAGAAGCAGTGAAAGGTAAAGACGAGGGTGAGTTACCATGGTAACAGGGTCCCTCTGACACGATGTTGATGGCTCTTTGTTTTTTGCACGCCGCTCTCCTCAGGAAACACTCGTTCTGGTACGTGTCTCCGTTGGAGCCGCACACGGGTACGTACTTCTTATTGCACTGAAACACAAAGTAACTTTATTTAAATGCAGCCGATCACAGCACGCAGACACACACAGGACTCTGAGGGAACCTGAAGGTAACACCTCATTCATGATGCAGGCAGGCTCGCTGCTGATTGGTCAGTGCGCTCCGGTCTAACCAAATTCAAAAATCTGTGCACAATGCCAAAGATAGCACAGTTAGCATTTTAAAGAGCTGTCAGCTGAAATGTGTCTGAGGACGGTGTGCAGCGTGTGCTGATAAAAGAAGAAGTGTGAGGTACAGAAACTACAGCAGATGAGCATGACATGCTTTTAAGAAAGAGGGGACGCCGACACAGGACCAGCAGCGGCCATGTTGGCTCCATTTTCAGCCCAACTTATTCACGTTTACTCAGAATCTCCTCCAGGCCAGCTGAGACCATCTCACTGAGCTCATTCTGTAAAACAATGTGTAGACTCTGCTGTGTGACCAGCTCACAATGATCACGTTTCAGAAGCTTTAATAACATCTGTCACAGCAGCTGTAACACACACACACATAAAAAAAGCTGTGATTGGTTTCATTCAGCAAACATTTAATAACACTGCAGTGAGCACTGTGGAGACTACACCTGAGCACTGCAGCCTGTAGGGGGCGCCAAGGTGTAGAAGTGTTTGTGTGTGTGTGTGTGTAACTCACGTGGAACTGACAGACACACTTGATGTCGGCGCCGTTCTCACGGCAGGTTCCTCCAAAGCGACATGTCCCGGTGTCACACACGCGCAGGTCGCTTTTCTTCTCTGACAAATCTGGAAAAAAACAAACCGGATCATTCTTACATCACAGTTATCGTCCTGAGAGCAGCGATTTCAACTACAAAAAACTTTGCATGAAATAAAAGTGGTCAGTCTGTGGGGATAAACTGAGTCCTGATTCAGCAGCATTCGTTCATGCACAGCTCTCTGAGCTCTGCAGCAGCTGCCGATCTCTGACCTGCTGACCGGTCTGAGCTTCAGCTGTGAGATGCATGGCTGGTACAGAGGAGCTCATGGTCCACTCAGATCATCAATGATGATGATCACTTAATCAATACATCTGATTAGCAGCTCCTTGCTGGTACCGACCCTCTGATTTCCTGTGGATGCAGTGAGGATGAACTAAACTGTGGAGTCACCACGTCAAAGTTTCCTCCTCAGAGTGAAACATAACGTCCCAGTGCAGCAGCTTTCACATCCATCATCCACCACAGAAGCTGCACAGATGCCTCACAGTGATCCTGCTTTTAATGCATGTGAAACCGCACGCACGCACACACACACACACACACACAGCATCACTGAACAGCTGAAAACCACAGGAACATCACACACTTCTCTGAGAATCACCAGCGTTCAAAGTTTAATTATGAAAGTAATCCAGTGATAATCTTCTGTTTCCATGGTGACAGGACTAACAGCGACTGCTTATACTTAATGAGTTACTGTTCATGACCTATAGTGAACAGGTGCTGCTATAGCTGATTGAACAGGTGAGTCCACTCCCTCACTCTGTGTGTCTCTCCTGTACTCACATGAAGGCTGACGATGCCAAAAATAAAAGGACGAGTGAGTCTGTCTGTGATGGGGGCGTGTTTGTGAGCGCACACTTTAAACTCCGCCCACAGCTGGATGTAAAGTTTTAAACATGTTAGATTAAAGGTATCAGACTGAGCAACACAGAAAAACACAAAGTCAGCAGGATTCCTCCTCTGAGGAGCACCACCCCCCGCCCCCAACCACCACCAGCTGTGGAGATATTTCAGTTTGTGGCTAAAACACACACACACACACACAACAAAGTGGGAAACTCTGACAAAACAATACAGCTCCACTGACTAACACACACACACTATTATCCAGGGTAGTAATTTCCTGATGGCAGCTGATTGGTCGGCAGCCCGCAGGCTGGCCAATTAGAGCTTGTAATTACAGAGGCCGTGACCTCAGCTCCCCTGTAATTAGTAAATACCACAGTGTGCTGAGCCAGCCACATCAACCTGCTGACACACACACACAATAACAGAAACAGTGTGTTCTCCTAGGATGCGCTGTGTGTGTGTGTGTGTGTGTGTGTATGTGTGTGTGTGTGTGTGTGTGTGTTGTTAAAATGACTGTCTGAGAGCCAGAGTTACGTTGTAGTAAACTCTGCAGTCTCTCTGAGTTCAGCAGCAGCTCCATCATAGTTTACTGGTTTTTCTTCCTTTACTGGTCTCACGCTGAGTGGAGCCACACCATTGGTCCACTCTTTAAGACGTGAACTCAGAACGAGTGTGCGCTAACAGGAACGAGCAGTCAGATCTGGGTCCTGCCCCGAAGCCTCGGTCTCAGCATCTTCAGCGCCGCCATCTTGGTGATTTTCAAACTGGACTTGAAGAGCGTGGGGCGGAGCTGACCGTGGAAACAACGATCTCATTGGCTAACAACATGCCAATGAGTGCAGCATCTATAATCTGTCGTTCTAACACTAAGAAGGACCAAACGGCCATCCATGGAGCTGCCACACAGGCACAGACGGGTACACGGGGCCTGTGTTAATGAACGGGCGTGACATCATTTTATCTTCTGGCAGCAGATTGGTCCCTCAGACTGAAGCCAGGGTCCTTCATCAGGTGATCAAACAGTCAAACACACACGCACACATACACGTGCATCAGTTGCATCATCAAGTGTCTGCAGCTTGTTTACAGAGTCGGTGTCTGCAGGGACCAGTCGGGAGGCTCTGTGGGAGTCACAGCGGGTAACCCCGCCCCCACGGACGACACCTGCACACAGGTGTTAGTGGAAGGAGAGTGTGAGGAGAAGGACAGCAGCAGGAGCAGAGAGGGCCGTCTGCAAGTTTCTGCTGGTCCTCAGCAGATCTGGAACCAAAGCTCTCTCAGTCTGCAGACGCCTGCAGACAGCAAACATCTGCTCAATGCAATTTTGCCTCTTTCTTGTCAGATTCTATAATAGAACGAAACAATAATGCCAGTTATAAATAAAGACAATAAATTGAATGAATTACGAAACACTTGGATGTGAAAATGTTGTGTAACACTACAACCTGAAACGACAAATAGACGCGTTGTCCTGTACAGGAGAGAAAGACAGAAATGTAAGAACAGCTGTGAAATGGAATAGTCCGAATCACCACAGTAAACTGGACCTGGGCTTGTAGCAGGGGTGCAAGCAGGGATTCAAACCGCAGAATGAATGGTTACCGGTGCTGGAAATGCAAGCGCTTGATGCGGTGTTTTGATTTTGCTGCCACTCGTACCCACAATGCAATGCGCGTAAGTCACGTGGTCTGTCGATCTCTATTAACACTAACTTCAATCAAAATCGGCTGTTAGTTTAAAGTCACCACATGCAGCTGCGGGCATGATGGTGTTTGGTTGTGTGTGTTTGTATGCTGTGTTGTGTTTGCTGCATTTTAACGTGCTGTTGTGCAGCTGCTAACTCGGTCAGGTCCCTGTTGTACAAGCTTTGATCTCAGTGGGACTAAAATGAGCATCAATCATTCATAAAGTCACATGTTTGTAAGGAAAGACCTCTGTGAGGAACAGCTGAGGGCGGCAGGTGGGGGGAAGGACTCGAGCCTCCAGGTGAGCTTCAGTTTGTGCTTCAGCTCGTAAACAGGAACCATGAAAGAGTCGTGCTGACTTCCACAGAGGTGCAGGTTGGTTTGAGGAACGCGTCCAGCAGTCAGTTTGATGTTCCTCATCACAGAGTTTGTCCTGACGGAGAGAGACGCAGCGCTGCGGGAGCTGAAGACAGACTAACCGTCAGCCTGTCGCTGGCGTCATCGTCTCCACACCAACAGCAGTAAAACACACCTCACTTACTTCAAAGGAAACACTCTTCTTTAACTCTGAGGTGCAGCCGGCGTCTTCGGGTCAGCTCTGTGTTACGTCTCCAGGACAACCGCTAAAGGTCGACCTGTGGCCTGATCACGGGTTAAACCGCCCTCCACCCTCCGTCCCCACCTCACTGCTCTCATTAACTTCCTGCTGTCGGAGCGAGTCAGGAGCTCATAAAAGACGAGCTGAGGCGGGGTGGTGCGACGTCCCGGGAGAGCATCAGTGACGGAGCTCAGGTTTAAAAAAACCTTCAGAGCTTCTAAAAGTAGAACTCAAAGATTTTTGATTCTTTAGATCCTAAAAAAGTTCAAAGACTTATTTCAGCTCCAGGTTTCTACTTTTAGAGGAGAAAAGTTCAAAATGAGTTCATGTCTGCACACAAACACCAGCTCACTGATTTGATCAAACATGTTTTAGATGGGAGGAACACATAGGGACTATTTTCAGTGGCGGATTAATCCACTATATGTGCTCTAACGAGTATTTGGAGCAGCAGGAGTGGAAGAGACGGAGAATGAAGTCTACTCATGTCTGAGATGCACACTCATCACACACCACCCATCCATCATCATCCACCCTCTGCTTATCTGAAGTCACGGTGGCACAGCGGGAGAGCAGAGCCTCAAAGTCTCAGCAGGTTCTGGATCAATCCCGGGGTCTCCTCCTAGTTTGGGGTGCCCAGAACACCTCCAAAAGGAGGCACTCAGGAGGCGTCGTATTTAGATCAACATAAACTAGAAGTTCCCTCCACATGTGCGAGCTCCTCCTCCTCCAGGTGAGGGCTGGGATGAAGATTGACTGGGAAATCAAAAGTCTGGCCTTCTTGCTCAGCTCGCTCGTCTCAGTATATCACCTGCTGCCGCTGCACCAAACCACCGCTCCACCTGCTGCTGCACCATTTTCCAGCTGTTACATTGCTGCTGTAGCCAGGTGTTACAGCAACACTTCCTCTGTCCTCTGCATCTCGTGAGTGAACTGATGAATCGTTTACTCTGTGATGATCTTTCAAAACTGCTGCTGATGCCCTCAAATGTAGGGCATATAAAACCAGCGATGTTTTCCCACTGAGTGAAAGATCTGCACTGTAACACACACAGAACTGAAATGTGTGTGAAACTTCCACAGCACTCCACTCCATCCTCACTTCTTCTGAAGCGTTTTACGAGCCACAGCTCGTTATCGTTCATCAGGAGATGAATCAGCTGCTCGTTTCTCCAGGCTGTTCTTACACAGCCCCTCACTTTAGTTTTATTTGAGCCAGAAAAAAAACAGCCAATCCCAAACTGACTTACTGTTACGGCCAATCAACACGCCCAATAAAGATTTCAGCTCTGATTTTTCAGCACTGTGAGGAGGCGGCAGCAGGACGGGCTGTGTGAGGCTGGGAATCTCTGGCTCCTCATCACGTTGACATGAACCTCCTACACCTCCTGACAGCACCAGCCTCTATCAGCACAGCAAACAACAAGGAGGTCAAGGTGTTCAGCAGGTCTGACCGCGGTCCATCCACCTCACGACTCCAGGACTGGACCTGCCTCAGTCTCGCCTTCACTGAGCTGTGGAGTCCACCACAGGAAAGGTGTTGGTCTCTTCAGCTAAATTATCCAATCATAACACCTATGGGAGGGGTTAATGTTTACATTTGTATTATTAGGGGCGTGGCCACACTGACAGGTGTGAGCACAACACCCTCTGTCAGCATCAGCTGCTGATGGCTGATAAGTTACACCAGAGTTCACAAACCAACCACGGTGGCTCTGTCCATCTTCTATTTACAGTCTGTGGCCTACCCGGTGTCTGGAGGCCAGATTTGACGATCTGCTGAGAAACGCAGCGCAGCCGCAGTTTGATGCTCGCACAGTAAAGACGGAGCAGCTACACAACGCAGCTCCATCACTGAGCCTCGCCCTGCTCCACCCTGTAATTAACCCTGAAATAGAACCTGGTTAAAGTGAGGAGTGGTCACACACACACACACACACACACACACAGGAGAGCAGCATGGCTGCAGCTTCAGCAGGTGAAACATCTGTTCAGCATCCTCCGGCCCATTACATCACAGCTCAGGTGTACTACAGGTACTGACACACCGACGGAAACACAATTATGACAAAGGCTGGGTCACACTGCTCCCTCTGACCTCTGACCCTCCACAGAGCCCCTCAAGTGTAAGCAGGCGTGCTCACCTGGGCAGTCTTCGGCCCTCCCGGGTCCGCAGTCCACACCGCTGCGGTGGAACGAGCTCCGGACGGCGGGGAGAACCAGCAGCACCAGCAGGCAGCAGAAGCAGGAGACCCGGAGCTCTGGAGCCATGATGGAGGACGGAGGGGGGATAAAGGGGGAGGTGGAGGCTGGTGTGCGCGCAGGGAGGTGGATGAACACAAAGAGAGACAAACTGGAGTAAAAGAATCTGTCGTGTTTTTCTGGGTCCTCCTTCACTAAGTCCTCACATCACAAATCCACGCAGCGGGTTCTGATCCACGCACAGCTCACAGATTCCGTCCATGTGCTTCTCACCTCGGCTCTCAGAAACACGGAGCAGGGCTGCAGCTCGATCCCGGGGTAACAAAGCCGAGCAGGGCCTGGGGCTTCACAGCCGACCCCCACACCTCCTCCACCCCTACAGATCGGACTCTGCCTCCATCCCCCAGCCCGCTGCCTCGCACTCAAACCGGCGGGGAGAGCCGCGGACCGCCGCGGACACGAATCCAGGTAGAGGTGCCAGCGGCCTCTGAGCAGCATCCAGGCCGGGGCGCAGTGAGGGTGAAGCGTGGACGGATGAGGGTGGTTCGGCGGCTCGATCGGTCGCGACTTTTTTTGTCCTCCTGGTCTTTCTCCACGGAATCACACATTAACAAAGGCCTGCGTCACGTGACCTGCAGGAGACCACTCCCACTCACTCCCTCACACACACACACACACACACACACACACACACAGAAACACATTGAGGTATCCCTGCATGCTTTGCAGTTGACCTAATCTCACCGATAATAATAATAATAATAATAATAATAATAATAATAATAACTGCGTCACAGCCGCTTTATGACTTAGTGGAAGTGTCTTCATGTCCGCAGATACCCCCCTCCCCCTCCCACCCCCACCATAAACCACAGCATTGAGCGCGTTTACATGCTGACCTGATGGTGGCGCTGCACATTATAGGGGAGATCACGCCACAGCAGCAGCTTCCTCGGGTGTGTGAGGGCAGAGATTGCTCGGTAGGTGGAGTATTTTCCCCATGATCGGAAGGTCGGGGGTTCAGATCCACCGAACGGCTCCTCTGAGGTACCCTTGAGCAAGGTACTGTCTGTATACACTGTTCCCCGGGCCCTGGATTGGTGGCCGCCCACTGCTTCACTGAGCTAAGGACTAAGAACTTTCCCACTGGATTAATAAAATCTGCATTATTATTATTAACCTGCGGACAGTTAGAAGTGATAAAGGCGGGGCCACAAATAACCTGCCGGGAGGGCTAACGTCACTCAGAGCACTGCCAGCAGGTCCTCGGTTTAAAACCCTGGTGACCCCTCAGAATCAGGTGAGCACAGGGGTGTCCAACATATGGCCCAGGGGCCAGAATCGGCCCAGCAGACGCACTTTTACCTGTATTTTTATCAACGTTACAGCTCGTCCTACTGATGAAGACCCCCACAGGCTTTCATGCTAAAAGTAACAGAACTTTCTTCTTTTTAACGTGTCCACAGTGAAATAAATAAATAAATAAACAAATGTTTTTTTGTGATTTACCAAAACATTCTCTTTAAAGTGACAACAAAGTGTTTCTGTAATTTTATTTATTTATTTATTTTTTAGAGCAGTGCTGACGCAGTAACTCTGACACATACAGCTGAGCTGCCCTCCTTTGTCTTCCACTGGGATATCGCAGGGACTGAACCAAAGTTCAGGGTCCAGATGAAAGTTACAGGGCTAAAAAACACATTTAAGCTTTGATCACAACTACAAAAATATCTGTTTTACGCCTCGTCTAAGAGTCCCAGCCTAAGGACCGAGTCTCTGCCCGAGCAGCAGGTTCGTGAGGCAGAGGAGCAGAAACAGCATCAGCACTCTGCATGTTTGATCTGTTTCTGATAAATCACTGCAGGAAACTCCAAAAAGTGCATTCTGGGTAAACATTCAAGGCTCATGCCAGCAGGTGGGATACATGATGACCACCTTTGACTCACCTTCCAGCTGAGTGTCCTTCTTCCAAAATCATTTTGTGGCTGTTAGCTTTGAAATGTGGAAGAACAGTGTGTGTTCTTTGCTACAGACTGGGAGCTTTGATGAAAAACTTCTGGTTCTGAAGGAGTTCATGTAAATGTTTGAAGGATCAGAGGGTCTGAGGATCAGAGCTTCAGCCTGTGGCTGAAGTTTAGAGAGAAACTTCCAGCAGCCGGATGATTCACACGGATCTTCTTCAGAGATTACGATGCTGGATAAATGAATGAAGAGAACCACCTCTGTGTCCTCTCAGGTTCCCTAACTCTGAATATCAGCAGAGTTTGCGTGCAGGGCTCATGATCATGGTGTAACCTTCACAACAGCAGGGGGCGCTGCCGCCTGCAGGAACGAGACAGACCTGCTCCTGCAGACAGAAATAATGATCCTGTTTAAAACTACAGAGGGTCAAACTGAAGGCTTTACTTTGACTGAAGGAGGCTGTAAGTAGCACATTTAAGAGACTAGTGTAGATCAAAGTGCTTCACAATAAAACCGCAGTGCAGGCAGAACAAAGAACAAATAGTATAATTATACTTAGAATTGTATTTACATGGTGCAGTGCAGGCTGAATGAAAGTGCAGTGAGCATCGTTTTAAAGAGGAAACAACGTCTGCGAGAACAAAGTCGGATTTTCACTCTTTTGTTTATTTAACATGTGACTTAAAATCTTATTATTATTTATTATGAACATTTTTGGCTAAGACTGCTGTAAAAACTCTAAAAATAGTAATAGGTAAGTAATAATAACTCCTATTATTATTATCAGCAGTAGTAGGGTGACAGATCCACTGGTGTACACGGCTTCAGTGTGTCATTGTGGATGGTTTCAGCCTTGGTGAAGGACTGTGGGCTCAGCCTGCTCCTGTTAGACTGAATGAAGTGTTTCTACTGTTTCTATAATCTGGCTCCTCCTCTCACAGCTCGGTGGCTGCACATCTGCAGATGTTCTGCTGTCGTCGGGCTCTTGGGCAGAGCGCGTGCCAGCAGCCCTGCACGGCCTCGCTTTGTGGGCAGTTTGTCTTATTGTGCGTGATGAGGAACACGCAGGTCTTTAGAAATGATTCGTGCAGCACCACAAATCTTCTTCTGAGCTGTGAAAGTTGTGATCAGTGCAGCTTCACAGCAGCCGAACCTTCCTGACTAGAGCAGGCTGGAGCCAACCCACGGGCCCCTCCTCACACGGGACTCTGCTGGGCTCTAAAACGGGACGTCATCTCCAGAGGCACCTTGTGTTCAGTGGTGAGATGATGTGAGGCCCTGTGCTGAGAACACGCTGGAACATGCAGCACTGACCTGAGATGCTCCTCAGTCAGCAGGCTGGGAGTGTGAATGTTAGACGGAGGCTCACAGACACACACGGACTGATCTTCAGCTCATTAACATGACAAAGTGCAGCTTTTCTCTGAGTGTGAGCTCGATGTTTAGCCCGAGGACACATGCTTTCACACGCTGTACAGAGTACATTTAATCCTCCTCCTCAGGTCGGCGTGTTTTCTCTAAGCCATCTGGGCTCATTAGTTTACCCTCCTCCTCCATTCCCAGCCTCCTCTCCGCTTCCTGTGTTTCCCTCCCTCCTCCTGTTCCTCCTTCCCTTCCTCCCTCAGTGATTTGAAGTTAAACTCTCTTTGAAGAGAAACTAACAGAGTGATGCTGTGCCCTTTGACCCTGCGTAAACATTCATTCATCATATAATTATTTCATCCTTCATACATGAACATGTACCGAAACAAGCAAAGGTAAAGCTGGGGTGAGGAGAACGATCCAAAAAGACCACAGAGTGCCACCCCTGAAACTGAGGCTACACAGACTCACAAAACTGGACAAGAGAAGATGGAAAAAGCTCTCAGTTTAGTGTGGATCCATCCTGCCAGTATCAGTGTCCACGCTGCTGCTGCTGGTGTGATGCTGTGGGGAGATTTTCTCAGCACACTTTGGGCTTCATCATCATTGAACTCCACAGCTTACCTCAGTGTTACTGCTGCAGGATAACACTGAGGGAGTTCACTCCACAGTCACAGGTCTCAGTCCAACAGCAGCTTTGGGACTGAACGGGAGATTCTCATCATGGATGCTGAGTGATGATGTCATCCTGTCAACATGGAGCAAAAGCGCTGAGAAATGTTTCCAGCACCAGTACCAGCAAAGTGTACCTAATAAAGTGGCTGTGAGTGTATACAGATATTCATCTGGTGGCCAGAAGTGAAAACACAAACCCTGAATGACTGAAGGAGTCACGGGAGGCGCACTTTGATTACATCACTGATGTTGACGGGTCACACCTGTAGATAAAAGATGGAGTCTGCATTTTACAGCCGCCACACAGATACACAGAATATAATCAGTGCTCAGGAACGTCCAATCAGAATCCTCAGATGTACTCTAGGATTTTCTGTTATTAACCACTGACAAGGACATTGGACACGCCCCTAATCATGAATTGAAACAGGTGAGCTCCTGTACAGTTTATGGATCAGGCTGTGAGCATCTGTGAGAGCTGACTGACCTCACAGCCTGTGATTCTGTGTTATTCTGATACTCAGTTACAGATGTGCAGCAGGACGGTTCAGTTGGCTGCAGATGTTTTAATTATGTGATCAAACTGGGTTTAACTTTGGTTCCCAGTAACCTGCTGATGGTTCAGCTGCAGTCAGATCAGTCAAAGCTTGTCTGGTAAACAGTTCTTATAAAATGAATGCTTGAATGCTTAATGTGACAGCCCCGTGCTTTTACCTCGCCCCCCTCCCTCATCCATTATTTTCCGCTGAAAGCTCTCAGTCGATTAACCTGATTGCACCTGCAAACAGAGGCCACGGCAAAAAGGAAAAAACTCGTCATCTTTAATCATGTTTGAACCGCCCGAGAGCAGCGAGCAGCAAAACAAGCGAGACAGCCAGGATTCAAGGAAAAAGGGGGAGGAGCCTTCGTTACAGCACATATGTGTATATATACAATCAGCTGTGAGGGGACCAGGACACACCTGTGCAGGTGGTGTATATACATGTATGTATAAATTTCATAGCTGTGGAGGCGTCTGCAGTCAGTGAGGGCGTAGATGGATGTTCCAGGAGTTCTGGTGTAGCAGTAACATGTTTAGTAGTTTCCCTGCAGATCCACACACCCTAGTGTTGTTTTTGTGTTTTGTGTGATTTCTTTTGTGAGTTTATTCCTCACCCTCTATTTAATCCACCCTGAGAGTGAGCCAGTACAGGCCCATGGGTGGGTGTTGCCCCGGGCTGGACTCTGTTGTTGTTTGGGTCCCTGGGCCTGTGCATGGACCTGTTGCTGTGACCCGATGTTGTATTGCCCATCAATACCTGATGAATCCATATGAAATAAAGATCTGTTTCTTCACCTTCACTGAACATGGACTCTGTTATTTCCAAGCACCCCGTCGTGGGTCTTATTATGTCCACATACAGACTCAGTTTCTTTACAGCGGGAAGCTGTCGAACTCATATTTGAGAAACTTTCCTCCACAATGTTTTCTTACAGGCTAACATATCACAGATTTCACCAACAGGTCAAATATTATTGGAAGAAGCTCTTTAGTTACATACCATCATATGCATCATAAAAGGTTATCGTGGCAGCTCCAATCCTCTCTCTGCTGTTTGCAGGATGTGTTAGTGTCACTGTCTTTGAATGATGAACTGAGCACCGCTGTAAGCTAATGTAATAGCTTACAATAGAAGGCTGCACACAATCAGAAACCCCACCAAAAGAAATTATCACAATACTTGACTCACTACAGGATATTACTGTGTTTTGCCAGTGCAGAAGTATTGCATGTGTTGCAGTTTATTACATTTTGTCAGCATGTCCAGCGCTGGGCTTGGCTAACGCCGTCTCAGGATGGCGCTGTATGAGATGAGCCTTCTTGCTTTTTATTTGTTTAAAAATAAAATATGGATATTTGGTATCACCGTGTCAGTGTCTCCATCCCAACACAAATAGAGCTGGTTCAGTAAAGGACTAGATGTTACAGTCCCTGATAATGCATTGCTTTAAATGTGGAGACTCTTGAGGGATGGCTGTTATGAGGAAAGGCAGCCCAGAAACTTTGCCAGCAGCTCAGGTCCTCTCAGCAGTGTTAGCTAATTCTCTTGTAGCCTGCCGTTGTGCCTGTGCTCTGATCCCGATCTCTCTGAGCAGTTTTGCTGTTGTACTGGCAACAAAGCCCCTGCACCCCACTTCCACCACCTTGATCTTCCAGCCTCTGTCCTCTGCCTCAGCTGCCAAGTTGGCGTACTGCAGTTTCTTACGCTCAAATGCTTCCTCAATGGCTTCCTCCCATTTTTCGGGAGTTAGACCAGAGGACGAGGTCTGGTCGCAGAGTTGTTGTTACGATCTCTGTGGGAAAAATTAGCCTCTGATCCAAGTTCGCTTGCACCTTTGTTTTGCACTCAACTTTCTCAGCTAGACACCTGAGGACCTGGTTGTGTCTCCATGTGTATCTGCCCTGAGTAAGGCTAGTCCTACAACCAACCAAGATGTGCTTGAGTGTTGCTGGGACTGTACACAGGGGGCAGGCTGGGTCCTTTCCAAACCACAGCTGCAGATTTATTGGGGAAGGTAGCACATCGTATGTCACTCGGATGATGAAACTTAGTCTATTAGACTCCATGCCCCAGATTTCACTCCATGAGAGTTTCCTTTTTTCAGCACTCTCCCAATTCACCCAGCGATCCTGCTTGGCCAGCGCCACGGCTCTGGCATGTCTGTCTGTTTCCTCCTGTCATCACACCTCCTCCACCACCATTTTTCAACATTTGGTTACAGATGCCTGTTGCCACTGAGGTGTTACTGCGCCAAGACCAAATCCTCCTCTGCCCTGTTGGACGTGACCACGTCACGATGCTGAAGAGCAGATTTGGCCTGTGTCACAGATGTGGCCGGGGTCCACTTCCTCCCCGTTGCTAGGGTGGGAGCAGTGCCTCTCACTATGGGGTCCTGGGAGTCCATGAGTGACATCTCAAAACTCACTTTTGCACATTTAAACTCCTCAACCAGGCTAGGGATAGGCAATGACAGTATCCCGTCGCTATAGAGGCAGCAGAACAAAGGCTGGAAGTCCACCCACTAACTCATCCTTCATCTGCAGCTCTGTCAGTCCTGCAGGTTTATCTCATCTGAATCCTGACTGCTCGTAGCAGCCGAGGATGAGCTCAGTGCTGACAGAGCGTGGCAGAGCCGACAGCCGTTTGGACAAAGCACCCAGGTTTCATGTGTCTGTGTGTAAGTGTTGTGACCTGTTTGAGAAGGCATGTTGAGACGCTAACGGTCACCCCAACAGATAAGGACGAGATCTGGAAATACAAGCTGCCTCTTTGTGTGTATAGCTGTTGAGTGTGTGTCTGTCTTTGTGTCCTTATATGGACTTTAACTGCTTTAAATGCCAGTGTCGTCCGGACCGTCAGACCTTGTGAGGACTCAGCTCGATCTTAATGAGCAACAGTGTTGTTTTTGGTCGGATTATTAGGGCTGGCTTGTGTGTGTGTGTGTGTGTGTGTGTGTGTGTGTGTGTGTATGTATGAGCTAACAGCTATTCTGAAGATTTTTATGCTGTGTGTTTGAATTTAAAGATATTTGCTTTCAAACTAAGACTTCATTCTTTTGACTGCTGCTCATGTGTGTCTGCAAAGAGAGCCAGAGATAACTCTTTATTGTCATTGCACAGTCATACATAGCACAATAGTAAATTGGAAAACTGTCCTACGTCGGCACTACATGTAACACAACACGACACGATACGACACATTACAACGCAACACAAACAACACAGTATATTAACTTAGTAATAAAAAAGAAGAATAAGTGTATGTGTATTGCTCACTGTTATTATTGCACATTAATTGTTATTGCACCTTGTTATAAATATAAATATTATTATTGTTACTGTTTTTACCGTTGTTACCTCCCCCCCAAAAAAGTCCAGGTAGGTAGCCAGTCAGGTCAGCTGTTTGCAGTGATCAGGGCTGTTGCCCTGTTGTAAAAGCTGTCCTTGAGTCTATTTGTTCGGGACATCAGCAGCCTGAACCTCCTGCCAGACGGCAGCAGCTTAAACACCCGGTGTCCTGGGTGTGTGCAGTCCCGTAGGATGCTGCGTGCCCTCAGGAGACAGCGAGTGCTGTACAGGTCCTTCAGGGAGGGAAGAGGATGTCCAGTGATTTTTTGGGCCATATTGATGACCCTCTGGAGTGCTTTTCTGTGTGCTGTGGTGCAGCTGGAGAACCACACACTGATGCAATATGTCAGCACACTTTCAATGGAGCAGCGGTAGAAGACGGTCAGCAGCTCCTTCTTCAGGTCCATTTTTCTGAGGATTCTCAGAAAGTGGAGACGCTGTTGGGTTTCTTTAAAACCGCAGAGGTGTTAGAGCTCCATTGGAGGTCTGTGTCTATGTGCACACCCAGAAACCTGAAACTGGAGACCCTTTCCACACACTCCCCGTTGATGCTGACAGGCTGCAGCTCAGACTTCCTCCTTCTGAAATCAACTACCAGTTCTTTTGTCTTGGTGGTATTGAGGTGCAGGTTGTTATCTACACACCAATCTGACAGCCTCTGAACTTCAGCTCTGTACGCCCTCTCATCTCCCCCAGAGATGAGCCCCAAAACTGAACACACAAGTAATAATGAGATTTAACATCTATTTACCGTTTCACAGAGGTACAGAGGTTAAAAATACCACCAAATTTATTTACATTTTTTTTAAGATTTTGAAGTAGTTAGATTGATTTTTTTAATTTGTCCGCAGATGAAAACACCTCGCAGGAGAAGGAAACCTGCCACTAGTGAAACCCCAGCAAATTCCAGCTGTGACCCACATGTCATGATCCTGGGTCTCTGTTTAGTCTAGTTATGTTTCTTTTCTTCTTTTTCATGTTGTCAAGTTTGTGTTATCATGTCTACATCATTCCATGCTGTTTCCTGTTTTATTTTGAAACTCTCTGTCCTATTTCAGTGTACTTCCTTTGTCTCATTATGTCAGATTAGCCTCAGCTGTTTCCCCATGTGTTTCTACTTCCCAGATCAGCTCCCGTGTGTATTTAGTCTGTGTGTTTTCTTTCATTTGTCATCAGGGCCCTGTTTCAGAAAGCCGGTTTAGTGCAAACTCTGAGTAAGTATACCCTGAGTTAACGAAAACTCTGGGTTTTCGGTTTCACAAAGCGAGTTTAGATTAATTCTGAGTGAGTTACTATGACGACACACTCCGTGAAGCTAACCTGCCCCCTAGCAGGTTTACTTCAACTAACCCTGACTTTCTCCGCCTCTTTGTCGGAAACCTGACTGTAGGAAGTGTCAGACATGGCATGCCCCTTCCTTGAAGAGCCAGTAGATGTTGAAGGCCAAATTCTCCGCAGAGCTCTCCGCCGGGAGAGAGTGATTAGAGCGCGTTTGGACATTTTATCATTTCCTGATGATTTTCTGTGTGAACGTTACCGTTTTTCAGCACAATCTATAATTTATTTGAATAACATCCTCGGGCCTTATATTGCTCATGTGACACATCGCGGACATTCTCTCCGTTCTGTACATATTATTTGTATTGCACTTCGTTTTTTTGCAAACAGGAGCTTTCTGTATAATATTGGTGACGCTGAGCACGTTTCCAAGGCTACCGTCTGTCGGGCAGTCAGGAATGTTACAGTTGCACTGAAACGTCTCCTGTACTCGTTTGTGGTGTTCCCCGGTCATAGACCCACAAGATTTATCAAAGAGGGATTCCACAAAATTGCAGGTATCAGGATGAACAAAACCTAATTCATGATGTGGTGATACTTGAACTACTACTTAGATTCTACATTTATTTTCAGGGTTCCCAGGCGTGATTGATGGCACTCACATTCCAATCATTGCCCCTTCAGTAAATGAAGGAGACTATGTGAACAGGAAGTCTTTCCACAGCATTAATGTACAGGTACATAGTTCCCTGTAGTATTTCAAACTAACACATTATTTCATTATAGTAATGGATGCTAATTTGTGTTCTCTGCACTGTGAAGATCATATGTGATGCTGCCAACATTATCACAAATGTGGAAGCCAAGTGGCCAGGCTCTGTTCATGACTCACAAATTTTTCGTGAATGTACACTGAGCACAAAATTTGGACATGGTGAGTTGAAAATACTTTAAAATATATAAAGACCAATTGCTACAGGGACATTTGAACTGATGTGTATCCTTCTGTCTTAGGAGAGTTCACTGGCTACTTGCTTGGTGATAGGGGGTATCCATGTTTACCCTATTTGCTTACCCCTTACCCTGACCCTGACCCGGGCCCACAGCAGCGATATAATCTGGCTCATTGCAGGACAAGAGCCAGAGTTGAAATGACTATCGGAATGCTTAAGGCCCGGTTCCAGTGCCTTCACCCCAGAAAGGGCATGTGACATTATTGTGGCATGTGTGATTCTTCACAACATTGCCACAATTAGAGGAGAACACTGTCCTTCTGAACCAAACATCAGCAGTGATCCAAACCATGAACATCCTGACCCTCCCACGGACAGACAAGATGGAAGAGCAGTCAGAGACACCATATGTCACAATCATTTCCTTTGACCCATCACCTCAACATGTTGAAAGAAGAATAAACAGATTTTTTGTTCAACTGGCTTTATTGGTCGCCTGTATTTCCTGTACACAAAGTATTAATAAGTATATTATTATGTTGTTCAAACACTGAAATAATTCGTCCATCTCTGACCACTTCACCCACCCTTAACTGATGTTCCAGCAGTAAAATCTCAATCTTGGTCTTTTGGATCTGCTGCTTGAAGTGTTCCATTTCCAAGTCGCATTTTTCTATTTTCTTGATCAAATATTTCTTATACAGCTGCTTTACAGGGAGCTATGGAAACACAGGAAATAGCATTGACATGCATAGTACATGCCTACTTAGGTTGGTTGTAAATCAGTGCTGAACATCTTACTGAGGAAAGGTTTGTTGGAGAAGTGGCTGGACCCTCTTCCTCTGCATTTCCATCATCACTCTGTTAGAGACATAGAAAGTCCATGGTTTTATTATAGTACCACATTTTATTCAGTTGTTATATTTTCCATTGTAAGATGTAAACCTCATGAAGTGTCTCTGTTGCTTCCTCCTCTGTAACAGCTGTCAATGTTTCTTCATTATTTTCCTGTAGTAAAGAAATTAACAACATTGCTGTTCTACTGTAAACTCATATGATCTGTGGAGTATTAAGAGTACTCACAACTGCATGTTGGTCTGGCTCAACAGGAGGCTGCACCAGATGCAGTACACCATCACCATCAACTGATAGAATATGAGGTTTATACAGGTCACTTATAACTTACAAGGGACCAAATGGCAATTAACAAACATATACCAATCACCTTACACTTCATTGTCATTATGCTCTCAAAGACAACCAAGACTGAGGGAAGGCAAAATCAGTAGGAAAATAACTTCACTACAAAATAATTCATTATGGTAAAGAGTTTATCAAATGAATGAGTAGCACTGCAAAGGTGACTGTGAAGAAAGGATGTATGCACATCATGTATTATTTTGAACTTACCTCTTATGTAGGCACTTGTGTCTTGCGGGGTTATTGACTCAGAGGATGTCCCCGCAGAGATGCCTTCAGCCACAGGGCGCCCACTGTTTTGGCTGAGGGCCAACTGCTCAGCCTCTGTGAGTGGTGGTGGTGGAGGACCCCCACCTGTTTTTCGGGCCTCCGCTTTTTTTCTGTTGGCTATAACGGGTCACATTTGAGCATACAGAGTAAGCAAATATGTACTTGTAATGTGCTCAGATAATTTCAATAAGTGCTTACAGAAAGAAAATTAATGTAGCCTCTAACTGCAATTGATTTACACAGGACAAACAGACCAAGCACTATGGCTCATAATACAATTACACCTTACCTGTTTGGACTATATTTTTATATTTCATTTTTACTTGCTGCTAGGAACGTTTGGGGCCTGTTGGGTTGCACCTGCGCTCACATCACATCACAAAATAAAATGTATAAAATAAACACTAAAATTAAATATAATATAATAACGTGTTAAATGGGTGGAAATCCCTAGATCAATGTTTAAATTAACACTCACGCATTGACTCTGTCGGCTATGTTTTGCCATGCATGCTCGCTTTCTTTTGCAGCTGAGGCTGTGTTACTTTTTTCCGCAAAATTTGCATGTTATCGGCATATGCTGCCATCAGAATTTCGGCCTCAAGCGCTGTAAAATACATTGACCGCGCCTTCTTTCCCTCCGTCTCCATGGTGACTCGCTTAATCTGTGCTCCACTAATCAGGGCTTTATGTATCCTCGTGCACGCGCTTAACTTGGGGTTAAAGCAACTCCGCGTTGATTGAACTAATTGTTATCAGCCTTTCTGAAACCGAATATTCCGAGTTGGACAGTTCGGGGTTACTCAACCCTGAGTATCATTTTTAACTCTGAGTTTTCTAAACTGGCTTTCTGAAACAGGGCCCTGGTTGTCTGTTGTTTCTTGCCATGTCTGCATGTCCAGGTTTGTTCAGGTTCATGTCTGGGTTCTTCATCTTGGTTTTAGTTCTCCCAGTTTGGGTTAATGTTTTGTTTTGCATCAGTTGTCTTGCCTTTTGTTTGCACCTTGTTTATCATCCTTATCAAATGGATCACTTTTTGTTATCTCAAGTTACGTTCCATGTTCCATTTTGTCTGCACTTGGGTCTACTGTTCATACGTCACACAGTCGGCTACTCAGCCACACTGTGACACCACATCTGGGTAGTTTCTGCCTGGCAGCTTGCCGTCAGCTTTTATTAGACGCAAAAGAGCATGAAAATCCATTAAAGTGTTGATTTTTCTGCAGATGCTTTGTTGGCAAAAAGTGAGTGACCGAACACGTTTTAGGCAAACAGAAAAATCCACACGAAGCAGAGACGAGTTATTAATTATGAATCCAGCAAATGTTGCACTGTGAGCGAAGTCACTGACCCCGTTAGCATGAACGCACATGTTAAACAGCACTGGTCTTAAATCAGGTCACAGAGTGACACGACTTCACAGCCTGCTTTCATTTCATGAAGTGATTAAAAAGAAAAACAACTGTGCAGAAAATATGACAAAGTTTTTAATGTAGAAATCTGTCATGTCAGTAATCCTCCAGAGGAGACAGTCTACAGAAATGACTTTTCATGTCTCAGTAGGTGAATCTGGCACATGTCTGAAAATGAACTTACAATCACTTGTGCTAGTTTCAGGTGATCTGTGTTATGAAAAGCACTCTAGCTATCAAACTGTCCTACTAGTTGTTACTGCACATGCAAAACGCCCATGTTTTCAGTGTTAATAGTATACGTCTATTATTGGATCCTACCTTGATCTCGTGCGTGCGAAAAAGGGTTAGTATTACATGTTTTACTTCTTATTACAGTTGATACTTGTTTTAAGCTGTTGTCAATTTGTTAACTTTTCAAGCTAACATGCGTTTATTTTTTTGTGCAAAAATACTCCAATTTGGAGTCTCAATTGAAGTCGTATTTCAAGTCTCGATTTAGTACTTCTAAACTTCTGTAAACTGGCATACAGCGTAAACCTTGTCCTACCTAAATAAATACAAGCAGGGAGCATGTTTTGATAGGTGATTTGGCCATCAGAACGTCCTACCGTCCTGTGTACGATGGAGGCATAAACCATGTAAGGCAGTATATTCTGATAAGGTAGCACGGATTGATAGACATGACTATAAATTTACGCTACAGTAGGATGTTTTGACAAAGTAGGACGTTTTGTCAGAACACCGGCCCGATGACTAAATATGGTGCCACCATCTTTACACCACAAAGCCCAATAATTTCTAGAAATCCAACTCAAACGACACCGAGCTCAACATTTAGAACAACTTATGAACTATGTAATGAACGGGTTTCATCAACCTCGACAAACTTAACTTCCCAACTTCTACAAGAAGAAGGCCGAAGTTTGAAGTGCCTCTACAGTGTTTAACTCCTTCATCTATCAGTAAACAGCATTTTCATAAAACTGCAGAGTCCAGAATTTTGTTGTTCAGGTCTAAAAGTGTGAAAAGCAGCAGTAAAATAATGTAAATGCACATGAGTGTTGTAAAGTGTGAGTCCACAGAGCTGCTCACTGTAAGGACAAGTTGTGTTTGCTGACCAAACCCAACAATACATTTCTCATTATTAAACTTAACTTAAGATGAAAACACTCAGAATCTCCTCTGTGTCACATGTTTATCCTTTAAGCCTCTAGGATGGAAACAGTGGAGACAAGCAGAGAATGGAGAGAACAGGAGAAACATGCAGTGAAATATCCGTCTATGAACCCAAATGGGAACTGCTGCTCAGAGCACGTATACCTGTGTGATTCAGCTATTGGCTTTGTTTAAGTTTTTCTCGTGTATTTCAGCTCTGATGATGGGTTGGTGACAGTTACACCCCAAAATTTTGTAGAAGTTCTTTGTGCTGAATAGGAATCATATTTCATGTGACTGTGAATTAGTGAAGAGGAAGTGAATGGATGGATGGATGGATGGATGGATGGATGATGGATGGATGGATGGATGGATGGATGGATGGATGGATGGATGATGGTTGATGGATGGATGATGGATGGATGGATGGATGACGGATGGATGGATGGATGGATGGATGGATGGATGATGGATGGATGGATGGTTGATGGATGGATGATGGATGGATGGATGGATGGATGACGGATGGATGGATGGATGGATGGATGGATGGATGGATGGATGGATGGATGATGGATGGATGGATGGTTGATGGATGGATGATGGATGGATGGATGGATGGATGACGGATGGATGGATGGATGGATGGATGGATGGATGGATGGATGGATGGATGGAGGGATGATGGTTGATGGATGGATGATGGATGGATGGATGGATGACGGATGGATGGATGGATGGATGGATGGATGGATGGATGGATGGATGATGGATGGATGGATGGTTGATGGATGGATGATGGATGGATGGATGGATGGATGGATGACGGATGGATGGATGGATGGATGGATGGATGGATGGTTGATGGATGGATGATGGATGGATGGATGGATGGATGACGGATGGATGGATGGATGGATGGATGGATGGATGGATGGATGGATGGATGGATGGTTGATGGATGGATGGATGGATGGATGGATGGATGGAGGGATGATGGATGATGGATGGATGGATGATGGATGGATGGATGGATGGATGGATGACGGATGGATGGATGGATGGATGGATGGATGGATGGATGGTTGATGGATGGATGGATGGATGGATGATGGATGGATGGATGGATGGATGATGGATGGATGGATGGGAGTGCTAGTTAATAAGCACTTAAATGCATAGAAGACAGTGAATGAGGCGTGTTGTATGGAGCGCTTTGAGTACTCCCGGAGTAGAAAAGCACTATATAAGAATCAGTCCATTTGCAATGGATGGATGGTACTCTGTGCTTTTTTCTTAGTGTCTGATTAAAAACTGTGTGTGCTGCGCACTCGGTGCAGGTGTTTGTTGTTTCTTCATCATTTCAGGCTGATCATGTGATGTTATCTGAATCTGTTTCATCGCTGTTGTTTCTGTGGTTGTGTAAGACATCAGCTGTATTAATCCAGCAGCACGCATGAGCGCTCTTTTGTTTTCACTTTGTTTGTGTCTACATGTCATGTTTTTTTCCTCTGCAAAGGGAGCAGCAGGTCTGACGGGTCTGATTTCAACAATCATTGTGTTTAAATCCCTGCGCTGGAATCAATGGAAAATTCAATGTAAAGGTTAAAAAAACATCACGTGTTGATGGACCACATCCCTGGTGGTGCAAACCCCACAAAAACAATTAAAGAAGTCAGAAATAATTATCAATGCATCCATTTTTCCTGTTTATCCAGTTCATGGTCACAGGAACTGGAGCCTGTCCCAGCTGGGTAAGGGCCCACTGTGAGCAGGTCAGCAGTCAATCGCAGTGTTAACCAGTGAGAGTGACAGACATTTGCACTCAAGTCCACACCGACAGCCAGCTGAGAAGGCTGGAGAGAGCCACATGGGCACAGGACAACACGGAAATTCAGCCAGGGTTCGAACCACGAACCTGCAGCCTGTGAGGCCACAGTGCTGAGCGACCCACCTGACTCAAACTGCATTTATTCCATGTTCTCTAAAGAAAACAAAGAAACGCTACATAATTCAACATGAGTCTAAAGTTACCAGATTTTAGTTTTACCTAAACTGTCAGAGATGACAGGGAGGATCATGAAACCAGCTCAGCTCATCTGTGGCTCACTTTCATTCACCTGCTCGTCTCAAACATCCACACGCCACGCTGCTCGTGGCCACCAGGGGGACCCAAAGAGGGAAAAAAATACACTTTCTTTATTGTGAGTCTAAATCAGACTCTCCCATAATGAGAACTGTTTGAGTTTCAGGTCCCTCCTGTTTGTGTGTTTGCAAAGTAAAGATGCAAAATACTGTGAAGATGTTTGGAGTGATGTTCGTACACCTGCGGGATAAAACAGGCAAAACACAGAAGCAGAAAAACTAAAGGAGCGTTTGCTGTCACGTTTTCCATTCAGTACGGTTAGAAATAAGAAGTCAGAGCTCAGCAGATTTACCGGAGCACCTGCCACAAAACAAGGAAACACGAGTATTTTAGACATTTAGAAAGAGAATTCATTACAGCTAAAAGTTGTATTTTTGTGTAAGACACAAATAACAAACTGAAAAGATGTTTTTACTAATCTGAGAAACAAGAAATGAACCAGGAACAAAATTCAACAGTAAAACTGATTTTCTGTTCAGGATTAAAGTAAATCAGTGAGATTCGGAGTCTTAATAAACAAGAATAATGAAATGTTTGAATAAAGAACACGATGTGAGTCACGGACCTGCTGGATTGTTTCAGTGTCAGAGTCACGGACGACACCCTCTGTCACCCTTTTTTTCTTCACCGTGTTCAGTCGTTAGTGGATAAAGCCCACAGTGCGTGTTGTTCCACATTTCCACAGTTTCCCGTTCATAAAGTGAGAAGTTGGTGTCTTATTATCTTCGCATTTCCGCTGATCTTACTTCAATTTTACAGCTTAATGAAAGTCGATCCTTTGTGTTCCTGTGCGCACGGACACGCGGGTTTGGGTGTCATGTCAATAAAGCTAAATGGATTTGAAGTACAGAGGAGGTGTGGGAGGTGTGGGGGAGGTGGAGGAGGTGTGGACTTCCCCGCTCGGAGCTCGGAGCCGTCATTCAGCTGCAGGACGCTCTGGAGATCAGTCTCTGCTGTACCTGCTGCTCATGGAGGAGCCCGTCCACGCACTTCACGCACACTCCGAGTACCCGAGTTAGGATCGAATCGCGGACATGAAGCTTCTCTGCGGAGGAGGAGCGGCGCTGCTGCTGCTGCTGCTCGGCCGCTGCTGCTGCACCACTCCCGACAGGAGAGGTAGGAACCGGGGACGGAGCTCCGGGGGAGGGTTAGAAAGTTGGTGTGTCCCCGCTGAGGGCACCCGCTGCGGCTCAGCTGCTCCTCTGGCGTCGGGATCACACATGTGATCTGGGGTCTCAGAGCTCGTGTAAAAGTACAGAAACTGGAGCAAAGTGGTTTCAGAGTCAAACAGCCTGCAGAAACGATCATTACAGCAGATTCAGGATCAGAAAGTCAGGGGCAGTATTCCACAGAGGAAAACACGCGTGTCCGAACATCAGAGTCACGACACAGATCTATACACGGTCTTAAAGGTTAAACCTTTAAAGTTACTGTACATGCTGAGGAAGTGACTTTTTCCTTCGTGATATCAATTGAATGTAACATCAGAGTGATTCCGCCGATCGGATCACTCACAGGAGGAAGTACGAGTCTCTAAATTGGAGTTAACTGGAATTAACAGGTCAGACTGCTCTGCGGGTTCAGACACAGCCGAGGAGGCTCAGCTTCTCCCCAGGAGGTGCTTCAGCCACTCACAGGAGGCCCGCGGGCAGATTACATCTCACAGAGGGGTCGGGTGGATGTGACCGGGGAGAGGGAGAGGATGGATACAGAAATGAAAGAAGTGTGAGAGGAATGTTTGGACCGAAACCGGAATCAATAAAGGAGAAATTCAAAATAAAACGCAAAGCGAATAAACACAGTTAAAAACAGATGAATAAAGACGCGTGAACAGACACAAATCATGTGTGCCTTTAAAGGTGACTGTGCGGGCAGCAGGTCAGTCTGCTGTCTGCTGCAGCTCCTCAGGTGAGCGTCGGGACTGATCGCAGGTTTAACACACCTGTAATAAACAGTAAAAAGTCAATGTCGGAGGCGGTGTGTCTGAGCCAGAGATGGAGCCATGTGTGGAGAAAGTTTGTGGAAGCTCGCGGTTCCGTTTGAAGACAAGAAGGTTTAAACTCACAGACACTGACGCTTATCGCCAATTAAACCTTCATTTCCGCTCGTGTTTGCTTTGCATCTGAGCCAAAGCTCGCGTCTCCCCCACAGAGAACATGTGTCTCCCAAACATCACAGGAACATCAGAGTTAGTTCATCTGTAATACTTCTAATAATGATGAGACACGTGACATGTGAGAGGCTGACGTGTTTTAAATAGTCTGATAATCAGGCTTTAAGTGAAAGGTGGAAAATGTTGCAGCTACAGCTGGAGCCGTGAAAGCTGCATTTATGTAATACCTGCGTTTATGTTTGGATTTGGAGCTGTGATCAGTGCGATTAGTCTGTCTGCATGACTCACAATGCATACAAGCATCAGGCTGAATGAAAGTTTGCAGAAAGGTGGAGCAAAGAAGAAGCCCATGTGAGTTTCATTAAAACTGTCAGACAAAGCATTGACTCTGGTGGAGGCGCCCACTCTGCTCTCTGCTGTGGGTCTAACAGGCTCCTCTGGTCATATTTGGGACTTTGTTATTCACTTATAGCTAATGTTTACTGCTCATCTGCAAGCTGCTTTGCAGCCCACCTCCAGCCCAGCTCCTCCTTTTGTTACTGACACTGATGCTGCTTTGCTCTGTGATGGTGTTCTCCTCGCCTCCACCTTTCCATAAAAAGAGCCGCAACTGTCGGTGGTCTTTACTGAAATCCGTGATTGTGTCACACGCTCGGCCACAACAATAGGGGCGGAGCTTTAATCAAACATTGTGTGATTATTGTTATTGTAATTTGAGTGAAACACCCGAGGTTTACAGCATGGTAAATGGTAAATGGCCTGCATTTATATAGCGCTTTCTAGTCCCTAAGGGCCCCAAAGCGCTTTACACAACCAGTCATTCACCCATTCACACACACATTCACACACTGGTGATGGCAGCTACATTGTAGCCGCAGCCACCCTGGGGCGCACTGACAGAGGCGATGATGCCGGACACTGGCGCCACCGGGCCCTCTGACCACCACCAGTAGGGAACGGGTGAAGTGTCTTGCCCAAGGACACAACGACCAAGACTGTCCGAGCCAGGGCTCGAACCGGCAACCTTCCGATTACAAGGCGAACTCCCAACTCTTGAGCCACGATCGCCCACACATTATTCTGCACAGACACAAACGTACACAACAGCAGATCATAAAGACAACATTACAGTCCAAAATCAGAGAGGAGGTGGAGAATGAGTTCACACCCTGGGTGGAGTGGGTCAGTGTGGGGTCTGATTAGATGAGTGTGGATGCTCAGAGCAGAGAGCTCCAGGCTCATGGTGTTTTAGTTCTTATTACTGACCCATAAACACACAAGTCTGTATATCTTGGTTGTGAGAAGTTGTGACGTGACATGTGCAGGACGAGTCCACAGTGTCTCAGTGAGCAGACAAGCTGCTGTGAGGTGGGACGTACGGCAGCAGGTAGTTAGAGAACAGGTGAACAGGATGTGACTGAGGTCCTTCAGCATCCTTTGGGCTCTGTGCAGACCTCACATGTAGCACTGAGTGTGTGAAATAGTGAATGCAGGTTGTACAGCCTGGAAAAGCACTGTGGGTTTACCACATCCCACACCACATCTGCTGTGGGAACTACCGAGGCGATAATGTAACTTAATCGAAGCGAAGAACTCCCCACTCACAGCTCAGAGTGGAAAGAGCACACGAGGCTCAGCATCATAAATAACATGCAAGTTAGATTTTAGAGAAGACACAGCAGATCTTCTTCCTCTTCTTTCTGCTCCTTTCAGAAGTCATCCGCCTCCATCTCCTCCTGTCCCAGCCCTGCTCTGCCACACCAGCCTCTGCATGTCCTCCTGCACTGCATCCATGAACGTGCTGGAAAAACATGTCGAGAGGTCTTGGGTACAGATCCCAGAGATAAGGCAGGATGTGATGTCAGTTATTAGTTTATTAACAAGAGGAGGAAACCCTGAGCAGGAAGGGGAGGGGCTTCACATTAGAAGTAAATAAATTTTAAAAATATGACATTTCTTTGAACGCATCATAAACTACAGCAGCAGGCAGGATGTAAACAGGAAGGGACGTTAGCAAAAACTTTATCCAGGATTAAATCCAGCCTGTCAAACCTATCGATCATTGTCATTGATCTCATGTTTGTCAGAAGGTGAGTCCTTCTTACCTGTGTGCCACAGTTCCCATCAGCCCCGGTGTTTCCTCAGGAAGTTTAACCTGCTCCTCAGAAAGAACAGGAAATGACACAGCTGATAAATGAATGTTGTATTTTTGAGAATTTCTCAGGTTAACCTTTTATTTTGACAGTTTCTGGTTGGATTGCAGGGCATTATGGGAGATTTCTGTGTATGTCAGACCAATCAGGCTGCTCTGCTGAGATTAGAGTTTTATCTGTGTTATCTGTGATTGTGTGTGTGTGTGTGTGTGTGTGTGTGTGTGTGTGTGTGTGTGTGTGTAATAACTGAAAACAGCTGACTGTGTTCCATCTTTGTTTCAACCACAATTTGATTAGCAGGAGGATTTGAGTGAGTCTGAGTGTATTTGTGTGACTGTCATTGTTGAGAATGGGCTGTTGTTTCACTGCTCAGGCAGACAGAGTGCCTGCAGGCCAAGACTGAGGGTTAAATTCCCTCTCATGTCATTAAACCAAAGATGGCGACCAAACAAGTCAACCCAGTCTCATGGCAGTTGGTGAGATAATCACAACCTTGTCTTGCTTTGCCAGACAACAATTTGTATTTTGATTCACGTTCCGCAACATTATTTGGTGTCTCTGAACACAACAGTTCATCAGTCCGGCCTCACATGTGCTCGTTAAACAGCAAGAAGCTGTGTGTGTGTTTCAGACACACACAGTGTGTTTCAGAGTTGGTATTCACTTTAAGCAGGTACAAATGTGTCGCTTTGTCATGACGATGTGCTGGTTGGGTTGAGAAAAATGGCTGCCATGTTTTTTTTCCTGGTTGCCATGGTGACACTCTCTTTACCAGAAACACACCTCAGGAAATATGTCCTGTGAAATGCAGCGCTTACATATTCATGACCTCAAGCACGAAAAGAAAAGAAAGATTGTATGTGATTATTTCATGGACTGTATCGGCACGAACCAGCAAAGAAGTAATGTGTTACATATTACAAGTTACTTTCCTTAAAAGTAATGGAGTAGATGACTTAATTACTTGCCAGAGAAAGTAACTTTCATGTTACTGTGTAAATGAGCTGATTGCACTGTCACATAATTACCAGTTAGCAAACTAAAGTCTCACACTGACCCAGTCTCTGTCACACACACACACACACACACACACACCAACGTGCTCTCAGGCTACGTCCACACGTACACGGGTATTTTTGAAAACGCAGATTTTTCTGTGCGTTTGCACCTTTCGTCCACACGTAAACGGCGTTTTCAGTCACTGAAAACGGAGATTTCTAAAAACGCCTGCCAGGGTGGATATTTTCGAAAACTCCGTTTTTGCATTTACGTGTGGACGAGAAAAACGGAGAAAACGCAGCGTCAAAGGTGTGCGCCTTTTTTGACGTCACACTGTGCGCCACGTTATTGTTTCGGTGAAATGAATTTCTACAATACTGTTACTGTTAATTGTCCTCTCTGCAGTGTTTAAATGCTTACATATACACACACAGTTACTGTCCCTCCACACATACGACTCGGTTCTCCTTCTATGCCCCAGCTTTGTTTACTATTTCCCACCGAGGCTTCTAGACTTCTGATTGGCCAACATTTCTACACGGTTAGGAATATAGCGCCACCTGCTGCTTTGGCATGTTCCTAGCAGCGTTTTCCTTCATGTCTGCGTTTACGTGTGGACGGGATTATTTTTTAAAACGAAAACGGAAAAATCTCCGTTTTCAAAAGTACCCGTGTGCGTGTGGACATAGCCTCAGTTTTTACGTTTGAACACACAAACGATCAGATTTTTTAGACTGAGCTGTTCGGAGACTTTAAGTGTGTCTCTCTGATGACACCAGCTCCTCCTCTGATTGGCTGCACTCTCTGCTGATTGTGTGTGCTGGGAGAGAGCAGCTGCTCGCTCTCTGTGTTTCTGATCCAGCTTCAGCTGCAGTAAATCATCAAACACTGATTGTTGTGGCTGCACAGAGCATCTGTGTGTGTGTGTGTGTGTGTGTGTGAGAGAGAGAGAGAGTTCCCATTGAGTTTGACTTTTTGGAAAGACCTTGGCTGTGTGTGTGTATGTGTGTGTATCTGCCTTTGTGTGTGTATGTAAGTGAAACTCGACTCCAATAATAAAGAAGACGTTGGAGCCTGGCGGTAACCATGGTAATGCTGTTAACATACCCAGCCGAGCTGCACTGACTAAAAAAAATACGACAACAATCGGCCCGACTGAAAAACACCCCAAAAACTGAGCCGAGGTCAGCGGTGTAACTCTCAAAGCTCTCCGAGTCCGGCCTCGATTCAAGAGTTTTGATTGGCTGCTGGTTTAGGAGGGGCCGGACACGCTGAGCTTTTCCTCATGAATCAAAGCGAACCACACACTCGTGTTCAAGGTTTTGTGTGTGTGTGTGAGGACGTCTGATGTGATGGTACCTGAACGTGTCAGCATCGTGTCAGAGCGGCGGTGCTCTCCACCTGCACATCCTTCTTCTTCTCCTCCAGTTCATGGTCACTGGTGTCTATCCCAGCTGGCGTAGGGTAAGAGGCGGGGTACACGTTGGACAGGCTTCCAGCCTATCACAGGGCCACACACACAGACACACAACCGTCCACACTCACATCACGTGTTTGGACTGTATAGAGAGGCCAGATGGTGGATTCAAACCTGCGTACTGTGAGGCGATGGTGCTAACCACCACACCACCACCCTAATGCTATGTAGTCAGTTAAATTATTTGAAGTTACTGTAACGACTCCACACTGTCATCACTGAACCCCAACAGTCACTGACTCCCTGTGAGCAGCGCCTGGCGACAGCAGGAAGAAGCCAGCAGAACGAGGTGAAGGTGAACATATGTCACACTGATGCAGGTGTGTGTGTGTGTTTGTGTGTGTAGATGAACGTGATGATACTTTGTTTTGGGTTTGTGCGTCTTTGTGGTCGTTTTCACCACATGTAAACACTCAGGTGTTTCCACAGGTGTGTAAACCTGTGTTTAGGTGGTTGAGTGAGTCGCAGCTATTTTTGGCTTCTGTCAGTTTCACTGAGGTATTCACACAGATATCAGCTGTCACGCTGAAATGTCATTTCCACCAGCGCTGAGTCGCTGACGGGACTCGCTCCAGACTGCTGGGAGCTGCAGGTGGGAACGAGAACTTGAATCTAACCGCGTTGGCGAGTTAAGTCCTTGTTGTTGTTGTAATGAATGAGAGACGCTGTGTGTGGTAGGTTTCCCAGCGGCGGCGGCTAACGCTCAAGAGCAGCCTGTGGGATTTTCAGAGCAGGAATGTGAAAAATGTCAATAATGGAGCTGAGAAAGTGCTCGCCGGATTATACAGGCCGCTCGTGTACCTGCGTGCCCGCACGCCTTCACACGAACCCCACTCGGTGCTTTAGGCTACGTTCACACTGCAGGCGAAAGCGCATCAAATCCGATTTTTTCGCCCCTATGCGACCCGTATCCGATCATGGTATGACAGTGTGAACGGCACAAATCCGATATTTTCAAATCCGATCTGGGTCACTTTCGTATGTGGTACTGAATCCGATACATATCTGATGTTTTAGAAAGCGACTGCTGTTTGAACGGTCATGTCGCATTAAATCCGTCTTTTACGTCACTGACACAAGACAGACGCCAATTATCAGCGCCGGAGAAGACATCGCGAACGCTTCCTGGCCATCCCGTGTAGATGTCAGTGAAACTGTTGGGAAGACAACGTGAACATTTTATTTGTACTGTATAATCTGCAGATTATCCTTTGAAGCACCGCTCCTCTAAAACAGCAATAAGGATCATTATTAGGTTATTTACATTATTATGTAAATAACAAAATAACTTAAAGCAAAAATTGGGAAACGTAAAGTCCGAAGTCTTTATATTAAGGGCCATCAGTCAAACAATACTGTTTGCTCTGGGTCTAAACAGAGCGAGTTGTGTGTGACGTCTTCTTCTGCGCATGCGGGCCGCTTTGAGCGTTCACACTAGAGCGCGTTTGCTGTCGCATTTTATTTGTAGTGTGAACAAGCAGACAAAAAAATCGGATTTGATCAAAAAATCGGAATTGAGCATTAAGACCTGCAGTGTGAACGTAGCCTTAGAGGCTTTTCTTATGACCTGCTGTCTCTGTTGGTCGGGCTCTGAAGGTTGGAGGTTGGAGCTCACATGCAGCCCTCATCAGGTTTCACACCTGCAGCCTGCAGGTATCTGCATGGAAGACAAACAGTTGATGGTTGTCACAAACTGCATGTAAGACACGGCAGCAGGAACGAGCCTCCCCTCAAAGGTCTCTGGACTCCACCTTAGAGAAGAGCCGCTGCTCTTCTGCACTGAGACAGGTACCTGACTCACCTGGAGGCTCATAGTTGAGATGTATGTCCTCCTGGAAGGAGCTGCAGGGCAGACTCAGGATATCGGGAGAGTTTCAGTGTCTCAGCTGGCTTAGAAATGCGTCTTTGTCCCCGTGGCTGGAGGAGGACTGAGACTTTGCTTACACTGCTGTCTGATTTTGTGGTTGAGGGTGAGGTGAGCACATGGATGCTCACTGGTCTGAAGCATCACTCAGTGAAATCATTTAGAACGGTTTCCTGACATACAGTCAGGTCCATGAGGCTTTGTACAGTGACACAGTTTAGGACGTCCTTCAGCATCCGAGTCTGTTTGGAGCCTGTATTGACACTTTTAGGAAAGTTGGATGGGATCAAAACCAGATCCTTCATGTGGCTCAGGGAACAACGAGGGAACAGGCCTCACCTGTCCAGCTGACTCTGAGCCTGTGAAAGTGTGAGACTGTGAGACTGTGCACGGCTGTGATTTCTAAGCAGCTAATGCAGTGTTTTTATTAAACCCCTTGAATTAAAGCTGACACTCAGCACTTCGGTCACATTCTGATTGACTGATTTAAAATCCACTGTGGTGCATGCACTCAAAAACTCTGTTGTTGGATGAACACAGTTTAATCATGGCACCTTTTTCCACAAGATTTAACCAAGTACAATGACCCATTTTTGACCACGTCAAACCAACACATTTGGCATTTAGTGGTTAAATGTAATCAGATTACGTTGGATCAACGTAGTATACTGGCATTGACTTGAAGTGATTTATTAAAGTATGTAGAGTGAAATTTGTTTCAATTCATTCTACACAAGTTAAAAACTTTAGGAAAACACAATAAAATCTTGTTGTTTGGACAACTTTGTTAATTAAGGCAATTACTGCTCGTCCTGCTTAATGAACCGATACGGGGGGCTGATGATTTCATAGAGACAAACAACCATTTGCACTTACATTCATGGGTAATTTAGAATCACCAACTAACCTAACTCTAATTACACACTGCAAACTGGCCAGATTGTGGATTTGAACATGGGCCCTTCTTACTGTGAGGCAACAGCACTAACCATCACGCCACCAAGCTGTCAATCCAAGTTTATAGGAAAGCTATGATTACAAGGCTTGATGCAGACTTCTCTGTACGTTTTTGTCCTTGACAGGTTAAACCACAATAAATAGCAATAGCATACACGTGGTGTGGGTGTAGTTGTCTGCCTCTTAAAACTCCAGTGATTTTCCTGCAGTTTGACATCTAATGTGATCTTGTGAATTCCGTGAGTCCAGCAAATAACCACTCTTACTAGACTGTATCAGGTCATCTCAACAAGAACAACTTAAGTTGCTGAATTTCATGCAGATGCTACATGATTCAATTACGTTCACCATAGAAATTATTTAGTTCAAATTACAAGTTTGAATCTTGTACATGTCACAACCACCCAATTCACCTTTATTTATACAGCATAACAACAACAGTCGCCTCAAGGTGCTTTATGTTGTAAGGTGGACCCTACAATAATACAACAGAGGAAACCCCAGCACTCTGTATGAGCAAGCACTTTGGCGACAGTGGGAAGGAAAAACTCCCTTTTAACAGGAAGAAACCTCCAGCAGAACCAGGCTCAGGGAGGGGCGGGGCCATCTGCTGTGACCGGGAAGGAAGACAGGACAAAGACATGGAGCTGATGATTGTTGATGGAGCTGACTGAAAGTAAATGTTTTTCATTTACTTTCAGTCAAATATCGTCAGATGTAACTGATTAATTCTTTGAAACAACTGATGGTCTTTGCAGAGTTCGCTCGCTCAGAGCTTCCTGTCAGGCTGCAGGGCCGCACAGCCTGGGCCTATCAGATGCTTTTTAGGTGAAACTCTCAGGTTACTCTGTGCCAACCCAAAAGAGAGGTTATCTGTGTGGTTGGGAGCAGCGTACCAAAGGTCGGAGCACATGCTGGCTGTCAGAGAGGGAAAACTCGTTGGGCCCTTCTGGAATTTTCCTGAAACAGTGACAGAGTCAGAGTGAAGCAGCTTCCATCTCACAGACAAGCACAGTCTCGCTCTGACCTGCGAACACTGCTGCAGGCAGGACACACACCCTCACAGACACACACATCCTCACACACACACACACACACACACACACACACCCTGCAGATCTAACGATTAGTTTCTGATGTTGGTGTGCTCACGAGGTTCCACTGGCGGACAGGATTGTGTGTCTGTGCATGCAGTTGGTGCGCACACACACGTGAACAGAGGAAGAAAAGATTTGGGGGCAGCAAATGAAGCAAGTTGTGCAGAAAGCCCTGCAGCCCCGCGGTTCCCCGGTCTGCCCTCAAAGCTGCACGCAACAGAATTGCAACACTTACTTAATCCAGTTTGCACAAACTGCAGTTACACACATTCTATATGTGCTTTTGTCATGACATCATGCGCACTGAGAGAGCGATGAACCGGTTTGACGGATCACACTTAATGTTTCTGAAGTCACAAGTTCAGAGCCTGGAAATTATTTTATGAGGAAACAGAAAGATGATTTTCTCAGCTGAGCTCAGACCTGCTGAGGCTGCGTTTAGCAGGACGGCCCCTCTCAGCTGGCTGAGACATTCCTGAAGACAGTGTGTGTGTGTGTGTGTGTGTGTGTGTGTGTGTGTGTGTGTGTGTGTGTGTTCCTGTTGTGGCATTTTGCAGGACAACATTGTGTTTGTCTCTCTTCTCTGAGTTTCAGTCTTGTTTCCCGTAAACATGACAGGATGAAGTCTGATATGAACTAACATCTGTACCACACACACACACACACACACACACACACACACACACTGATTGCAGGTGGTGATTGGGTAAATCGGGCGTCTCCACCCTGCAGTTGAGGTGTGAAGTTTGGATCTCGGTGCTGATATGAACACTTTTGCACCCTCCAGCAGACAGACTGGTAACGCCTCACCGCGCAGCTTTAAACATCACGCCGTCTTTACTTCCACTTCGACCGTTTTAAAAGGACGAGGCCAGGTCACAGTTTGGATGCAAACATAAGAGTCATAAAAACAAGCGAAGGCATCACAGTGACGGCCCTCGGTGCTCGGCGGGCTGGACCCGTGCAGCTCTCGATCGGTGCTCATGTGTTTCTGTGTTGGGTTTTTAAAAAGATCGATGAAAGCACTTAACAGCAGTTTAAGCTCAGACGAGGCCCGGCAGAGCGATGGGAAGCTGCCATTGATCGAGTTTCTGCTGCAGGGAAGGTGACCATTGATTTCCATCTCATTCTCTTTGTTTCACTGTGAGCTTTTATTGGTTTGAGCTCTTTATTGTTGGGAGTGAATAACGATTTCCATCCTGGCAGCACAGCCTGCTTCTGCTTAAATAAACTGTCAGATAAAGACAGAAACGTCTGTGTCAATCCAAAACAATCAGAACTGATGAAACAGGACGGCCTCGGATGTCATCGTTCACTCTGAGCTTTAGGAACAGACGCTGCTGTTCAGATATCCACGTGGAGCCCGTGCGCTCGTCGCTGGCTGAGGCTGGATCACTGTGAGGTGGATGATTGGTGTTAACCAGAGATGGGCAGTAACGCGTTACTGTAATCTGATTACTTTTTTCAAGTAACGAGCAATGTAAGGGATTACTGTTGCAAAAACGGTAATTAGATTACCGTTACTTTCCCGTAGGAACGCTGCGTTACTGCGTTACTAAAACCGTGATTTTTTGCGAGAATGTCTCATGACAGTGACGTAAGCGAGTGCGACATTCGTGACAACAGCTGTGTGCAGATCAACAATGGATAATATATCGAGTGCGGGAGAGAGTATGAGCGTGCAGCGTTTAAAGCGTGGAAGTACTGACCTTACTTTGAGTTTGATTCCATAAAAAGTGACAAAATCATTAGCGTCCACTGTTCACTGCGTGGGAAGAAAACTTCTTTTTAAACCCCTAAACTTCCAGGCAAGCAGCGAGTGCGCTATGACTGTAATGTGAAATTCACAGAGAAACTCGCGGATTCTTCCACTGACCGCTGCAGCACACCTGCACCAGGGTAAACCTCCGCCTACCCCAGTCCTGCTTTACAGGTGAAAATAGAGCAACAGGACCGCTAGTCTTTGATTTTATTTATTTTCTGCTGTGTTTTACTTTCATCTATTTGAAAGACTGAGTGTAAACACAAAAACATATTTTATTTTATGTGCTGGAATGTGCAGAAAATAGGTTTAAATGTTAAACAAATTTCTTCCAGTCAGAGAATGTTGCATATAATTTAATTTTTGCTTGATGCATAAAGTTAAAAGATTAAAACTAATAAAACAAGTTTTAAAAAGAGACGTTTCCATTTGATTACATTTTGTATGATGGATTATGCAGAAAAAGTAGAATTGGACTGAAAGATCTATCGCTTTATCACCTATTCAGGTTGTAAATCGTGTTTTTAAAAAGTAACTAAGTAACTAAGTAACTAATTACTTTTGAAAATAAGTAATTAGTAAAGTAACGGGATTACTTTTGAGGGGAAGTAATCAGTAATTAGTAACTGATTACTTTTTTCAAGTAACTTGACCAACACTGGTGTTAACTGCATGTGAAACGGCTGTTTGTGTGCTGCAGGCTGCTTTCTGTGCTCAGCTTTACTGCAGAGGCTCCACTCTGTAGCATCACTGAAGCAGGTCAGTGTGATCAGGAGAGCGACAGTCAAACGACTTATTGTAACCAAATATGAAAAAACAGTGATGTGAAGCAGCTGTGACGCATGTTTCTAATATTTCTCCATCACAGAAACATGAACATGCTTCAAACCAGTGACACCACTGTGAGTAACACAGCAAAGACTTTTAAAAACATGCGACGAGTTTGTGAGTTTGAAGACATGAAGGAACAATTTAATAAAAACAACAATGGCAGGATCGCATCCACAAACATCTATCTGACATATTTGTAGAATTCTACATCTGTTTATTTATCTGTGTGTGTGTGTGTGTGTGTGTGTGTGTTCATCCTGATCCCAAACCCAGCTCGTCTCTCGGGTGTTTTGTGAATTCGGCTGAACTCTGTTTTCGTCTCTTTGTCTGTGTTTGTGTCTGAGAGGGAAACTGAAGGTCACAGCGAGGATGGCGCTCCATCTTCGGCTCCTCTCTTTTCCTCTCTGCTCGTCTTTGATCTTTTATGAAGATAGATTTCTGTCCTCAGTGAAGAAGCTGCCGCCTCACAGCGAGGAGCGTTGTCTTTCCTGCCGGAGGGCTCAGCTGCTTCAATGAGCTGCATAAATAAAGATGACAAGAAAAGAAAGCAGGAGAAGAGAATGGCGGGGTTCCTAAAATCAGCAGAAAACACTCACAGTTCATTAGAGGAGCGATGGACGTGAGAACAACATGAGACACAGCGCTGATCCTCCCGCTGAAGCTCCACATTAACTTCATCACCGTGTTTGGATTCATTTCACCTGAAACACGGTGGAGGAGCTCGGCTGAACAAAGCTCTGGCACCGAGCTCCGTGAACGGGATCGCCTTCAACGGTTCAGCTTTGTCAGATTTATAGCAACGGCTGTGCCACCGTGTTTGTGTAGCTGAAAGTACGACACACAGCTTTGCGTCAGGCTGTGAGCAGCTCTGCAGGCCGATGCTGCTCAGACTGCAGGAGAACGCTGGCAGGCGGAGGTGGACCGACAGGTCTTTTCACTCTTCATTGTCTGCTGTTAATTATGACCGCTGATAACCTTCAGCAGGAAGCTTCTTATTCAGTTTAAGCCAAACCCTCAGTTGTTTGTGTTCCTTAAACCATAAGCTATCAGATTATCAGATTATGTGTATGCTCCTCGCAGACTTGTTGACTTAGTTTGGGTTCAGATTTGTAACGAGTGTTCTGGCAGCTGATTGGTCGATTCAGAGCATCAACAAGAGGACAAACGGTCTCAGTGCTGAGTGACTGACCCTGATTGTGCTGAATGCTGAAGGTGGTTAGAGACGAGTCAGCAGCACTTCACTCATTACAGCTAATTCAATACTGACACACACACAGGCGCTCGTTTTTATATCTTAATGAGGACATCTCATTGACATAATGCTTTCCCTAACCTCCTACACTAACCCTGAGCCCTAACCTAACCCAGCGGTGACCCTGACACTAAAACCACATCATGAGCCTCAAACATGCTTCAAACTCGTGTGGACGACATTTTGTCCCCATAAGTATAGTAACATTGCACTCTTCTGTCCTCACAAAGGTGTCTAAACATGTACACACACACACACACACACACACACACTGATACGTCTCAGTGACCTCATTTCATTCCTCTGACAGAAAGTCCTGAAAAACCTTGAATGTTGCAATGAGACAGGAAAAAGCACTGCTGTGTGTGTGTGTGTGTGTGTGTGTGTGTGTGTGTGTGTGTGCGTTATCTGACTCTCCATCTCTTGTGAAACAGATAAATTCTTTGCTCGTCTCTGAGCTGTGATTGGCTGCTGCTGTGATTGTGATCTGAATGCACAGTGGCGGCTGACGGGCAGGTAACCCACCTGTGTGCAGGTACACGGTGCTGATGAGGGCTGTGCAGATTCTCGCTGCGCAGTTATTGTCAGCAAATTCTTCCAATTTCTATAGAAATATGAATAAAACAATAATATCAGTGAAATTCATCTGTAATCCGGTTTGTTGTCTGGTGTCTCAGAGTACGGAGTAAACAGTCACGACTGGTTAAACAACACGAACCTGCCCGAGGTCTGAACTACGAAGCCTGATTTTATCCGGCTAACTTCAGGCTTAATCCTGAGTTTTCCGTTTTGTAAAGGTTGTAACTTCTGACTGGGATAAATCACCATGGTAACCTGTTCCAGGTTAGAGATCAGCAGCTATGACATCTCGCCTACATACCAATCAATTCTTCAGCAATAGCGTCACCATTCCTGGAACCTCAGAGCTCAGTGACAGACGGCAGTAAGAAATGCAGCAATTCTCTGACGGACTTTATTCCTGTTTGTGTTTTTCCTGCTGGCTGACAGCAGTTTTACAACAATCCTGTTGTTCTACAAGCACAAGTATCTTAAACCACAGCAGCTAATTTATTCCAACCTGCTGAACTCGTGTTAAATTTGAATGTGGCCTAAACCTGTGTTTGGATTCAGCTTTCATTCTTTCTGTCTTACACATATTTAAACATTCATCTAATAAAATGCTCCATCAGAGTCTGTCCTGTTGTAATGACAGAGCTGTGATATGAGACTCACACGGTCACAGCTTCAAATACGATCAGTTTATTAAAGCGTCAACTTTTTTCCAGTTTTATTGACCTCGTCACTTAAAACATTACCGTCTTCATATTTCTGTAATATTATGGTTTAATCTTGCTTTGTAACATCAGTCGCGCCGCTGAGTGTTCAGATGCCGTGAGCGTGAAGATTAAAGCCTGGATGGACGTCATGTGATCGCCTATCCTGCTCACGTGTGTGAATCCAGATCACGGCGAGCTGGGTTTGTAGTAAAGACACGGACATCTGGCTGCAGATGCGTGTAGGAAAACTGAGTAACAATGTCAGTAACTGCCCACCGAGCAGTTACTGACACTGCCCCCTGGTGACCATAAACAGCTACAGCGCACAGACAAAGCAGCCAGCTGTAATCTGATAGGACGCCCTGAGACATGTGACCTGCCCGACAGAACCTAAAATCTCAGCTGAAAGTGGTCGGTGTCACGACGGTGGTTATTAACTTCCTCGTTAACCTGGGCTCTCTGCTTCTGGCTCTGAGCGTGCTCACATAAGAGGGTATTTCCAGTGTTGGCTGACTCTTCTGCACAAAATGAGTCAGAGATGTTATCAGGTGAAGATGATAAAATGGTGATTCAAATCTATAAAGAGCTTAAAAAGCAGTAACATTTAGAAAAGAAGCAGTAACGCTGCTGCACAGTCTTTAATCTGGTGACCAATCACAGAGCGGAGGAAACGTTTTTATTGTGCTCTGTGTTTCCAGCAGCAGATCACAGTCGACTATCAAATCGTTTTGTGTTTCAAATCATCAAATGAACGTTCAGGCAGCTTCAGTAAAGCGGCAGTCATAACATCATCACTACTCCGAACACGTGCTGAAGTAAAACATGACCTGCTCCGGACCAGGTGAGGTGTTCAGCATCTGTTACCATGGTGATTTAGCAGGTAAAGGGAGAAAACTGGCTTGTAGCTCGACACGGCTCGTGGAGACATTCACGTCGCCGCTGACTCTGATGATGAGAGCAGGCTGATAAACTCGCCTTATCTAAAGTGACTCGCTCTAGCAAACCCAACCTTTACGAACACAACCAGGTTTTTAACCACTTCCTGTCCGCTCAAACACTCTGGGAACGTCTGACAGCGGGCGGCACTGAGCAGGCCTCGCTGCCTTTCTTTATGTCCGCCTGTTGGAATCGATCAGTGTTTGTTTCTGTTCGATGAAGAAAAGGAAAACGTGAAAGCAGGATTCTGCGATTTGCTGGCTGACGTGCGACTGAGCGTACGTCCTGTCCCTGCACACATCTGTGTTTGCCAACCTTGAAGTAAAGGTCAAACTCCCACTGATCACAAACCTGCAGCAGAAAAGCAACAACATATTTTTTTCTGCGGTGTTTTCATCTGACTGTCAAAACACTTGTGCACTATTATATTCCCCACATGCTTCAGTGAGATGAAATCGGTCGTTTAACCGACTACACAATCATTTTTAATACGTTTCCTTTAACAGACGAGAAACTTCTGCTCAGCTTTATTGATGAGAATCACAGGTATGCAGTATGTGTGCAGGAATGTAGAAATAGAGCTCCACTGAAAATGTCTCCTTTCATTATCTTCCTCATTTCATATTATAATCATTAGCCTTGTAAACCGTTAGCCTGCCACATATTGTGCTGTATTGTACATTTATTTGTAAAGATTTTTTTCAGTATATTTAATAGTACAGGTAAGCCTGCTGTACCTGAAAAATCTGCATATTGTTCGTATCACATCAGTGGATTACTGATGATGAAGCTGAGTTATTGTGTTTTTAAAAAAAGGCTTCATATTTAAGTCAACACCTTTGTTTCTATTGTGCAGCTATTTAAAAGCTTCAGTTTTTGGAAAAAACTATAAAAATGTTTCATAAAATAATGTCTGAATTACTTAAAATCCCCAAAATATGATATATAAATCATGTTTTAAGGCTTTTTATCTCTAAAGCATCTGTGAGGCAGTCACAGTACGAGCTGTTACACCGTGAATCAAATAAAAATGGAACCGTTGTGATTTTCTGGTCACATAGAAGTTTCATATCTGTGGTGCTAGGCTAACAGTTCCCTGCTATTCCCAGTCTTTGCGCTAAGCTAGCATGAAGCCGAGACAGAAGAAGACAGGCTGAACCTTTAAACATGAAGCCAGCAGGCAGGCAGAGGTAGACGACCTGCTGACAGAGATAAATGTGGCGCCCTGACCCTGACAGTTAGAACAGTTTGTCTAATCACAGCACACACACACACACACACACACACAGAGCTGCTGCTTTACAGGATCAGGGGATTTAGAAACTTTCCCTTTCAGAGTAACGCTCCGTCTTTCCTTCTGTCGGCGCTGTGCTGAGTCAGCACGGAGGCAGAGGAGGAAGACGAGAGGATAAAGAGGATTTAACTGATCCAGTTTCTTCATGTCTGACTCTGATTCACGTGTGATTTATCTGAGTTGCGAGAAGGCGGCGGGACGATCGCTGACGTGCACGAACCACGGGGCGATGTGCAGGTCTGCTTCAGCACGCACACATCGATCAATCCGCCGCTGAAAATAACGCACTATTTGCTCCTGTGTGTCATGGCCGCAGAGATTTACCTCCTCACCTCAACGGGAAAACGCTCAAGCTCAGCTAGCGAGATTTTTGACGTTTTCACTTCCTGTGTGAAAAAAATTGAGGAAAAATATGATCTGGAAAAATCTGCTTAACCGACACAGTTGGCTCCACACATTCAGTTCAATATTATTTACCATTTATTTATTGTGAGCTAAGGACCCAACATCAGCCTGCTGCAGGCTGTGGAGCCTCCGGCCTGCAGCCTGAGGCAGGAGCATCCCCCTCCACAGCTCCGGTCCACCTCTCTGACTCATGGGCTGCTGCCTGGGAAAGATGTGGGCTGGAAAAAAACAAGTTCCCGCCAAACTTAGGCAGCTGTTAGCTCACCTGAGCAGCCTGCCCAGGTAACATGTGTGAGTGGGAGCCGTGTACAGTCGGACAGTTTAATCCACCTAAATCTAAATCTTCATATTTGAGCTCTGACCTGTGATGAACTGTGGATGTCCCCATAGTGGACTCTGAGGGTCCTGAGGCCTGTGGGCGGAGCTTTAGAGGACCAGGCGTGTTTCAGCGTGTCCAGCTCATTATTCAGGAATCTGTGGAGTTTGGAGGCTGGGCAAACGCTTTGGGCTCGTGGCTGAGTTTGTTCACAGGAACTAACTCCTGAGTGGAGAACCCGGAGCGACTGAGACTTAGATTAGCTGTTGAGGTGGATTCAATTCAATTTCCATCCATCATGAAGTCAGCTGATCTTCAGAAACATGAAGATGCCTGCAGAGTTTTGGTGTTAAACACACTGACAGGAGCTGAGTGCACAGCTGCTGCTGGGAAACTGTGTGTGTCATGAAACACTGCTAAGGCAGTTTGTTCTGAGTGCTCTGTGGCCTTCCAAGAAAAATGCACACACACACACACACACACACACACAGACACACACACACACACACACACACACACACACAGACACACACACACATACAGACACACACACACACACACATACAGACACACACAGACACACACAGACACACACAGACACACACACACATACACACACACACACAGACACACACACACAGACACAGACACACACAGACACACACACACACACACACACACACACATACACACACACACACAGACACACACACACACACACAGACACACACATACACACACACAGACACAGACACACACACACACAGACACAGACACACACAGACACACACACACACACATACACACACACACAGACACACACACACAGACACACACACACACATATGTATACAAAGGAGGGACTCTAACATGCAGCGTACCGTGCAGCAGTCGAGGATGACGTCCAAAAATCTGACAGATCAGACCAGTTTCTGTACAAACAGTTCTGTGGGTGTGTGTGTGTAAGTGTGTGTGTGTGTACAGATGCATGTCATCACTATGAGCTGTCATATTTTAATACCTTAACGTTCTTTATTACTTATCACGAGCTCCATAACCTGGGCGCTGCAGCAGCGACCGCGACACGCCGCTCTCCTGGATGTTACGTTTTCCCACACATTCACTTTATTTACACTTTTAGAAGAAATCTTTGGCTTTTGCTTCTGACAGCTGTCCTTAAACCTGCGTGCACGTCAAAGACTTCATGCTCCATACGTCAGCGCTCCGGTGACAGCTGCATGTCTGCACATGCATGGGAGCCCTGCAAACAGTCAGTTTGGCTGCGTTTGTCATTTTGCCAAAATATGAGCAGTTAAATTTCCAACAAATACGCCTGCAGCTCAGATAACTTCCCAACTCTATGACTGTATTACACTTCCTGTTTACATCCTCTAAAGGTGCCAAATTATCAGAAGGTTTGTTTGAAGATGGACTCACAGAGACACAGGAGATGACGTCAGTGTCGGTTTCCTCCATCATGATGAGACTCGTGCTTCCTCTAAAGTTAACAAAAATGTGTTTGAATCCAAAGAAATCCAAACGTTCATGTTGTCTCGTTGTCGTGAATGTCATCGCGCTTTAACTGGAATGAAAACATGAAAGGAAGGAAGGGAGGAGCGAGAAAGGATGAGTTTAGTGATAAAACTGTGAAAACAGAAAAGAAATTGAGGAAAGGAGGGAAAAAAGGGAATGTTGGGAACATAGAAAAGGATGGAGTGCTGGAGGAGAGATGGGGATTAATGAGTGGGAGAGGACAGATGAGGATGAGGACCTTGGGGGAGTGAGTGGGAGGAGACAACACAAGGAAAGATAGGAAGAAAGAAAAGTGGGAAAAATTAAAATAAAAAAGGAAGAATAACTCACATAGCAGACAGGTCTGGGCCGGGTCTGGTGTCAAGCTGGCACTGCTGGCTGACCGGTGTCATGGCAGAGTGTATGTCAACCAGATGTGGGCCAGGTCTGGCAATGAGGCACTATTTATGTTCCTATTTTCCTATCTTAGTTAGAAGAGCCAAATGCCATGTTGCAATACTATACTGCTATGGTAGCCAACGTTTCAAATGCAGGTTTGACAGGTTTGTGAGTGTACACTTTATCCAAAAACTAGTGAGGGTTTACTCATGTTTACCACTCAGTGGCTGTAGCTCAGGAGGTAGAGCAGGTCACCTACTGAGTGGTTTGTGGTTTGATCCCTGGCTCCTCCAGTCTGCATGTCAGGAATATGAATGCAGTTAGGAAACACTCAGTTTAGAGAAAGTGTGTGATTGGATGAATGTGGCATGTTGTATAGAGCACTTTGAGTAATCTGGGAGAGTAGAGAAGCGCTATATGAGAATCAGTCCATTCACTGTCTGAACAGAGTTTTATCATGTTACTTTTGCACTATTATGTTCAACACATGTTGTTATTACATGGCTTGATTAAGGTACACATTAGGCTGACATCTGGGCCAGCACAGGACCACCAGTGTGTCTGCAGCTGGCCTTGTGCTGACCCATGTGTGGGCCACCTCTGGCAAACCAGATCTGGGCCACCAAAGGGCCGTCATTTTTGGCGGTATGTGGGCCATGTGTTAGCACATACCAATTTTGCTATGTAGGGAAGAGCATAAATAGAAATAGAAGGAAAGGACTGAGGAAATGGTTGAGGAAGGAAGGAAGGATGAAAGAAAAAGTGGAAAAGAAGGATACAAAGAAAGAAAGAAGGATGGAAGAAAGGAAGGAGAGATGGGTAAATTGATAAATGAAGGAAAGAAGAGAGGATAGAAGGAAACAGGCGTTAGCTGACTTTATGGCATCACATGTACAGTAACAGCACATGTCTGAACTTTTCTGCGTGGCCCTGACCAATGGGTCGCTTCCCTTCAGATGAAGAGCAGCTGTGTTATCTTTGTGATGTCACAGTGGGCGAACAGCCAATCGGTGTGCAGCCAGACACGTTCAGAGGTCCTCAGTTCGCTGTTTGCTTAAAGTCTGAGGAGAGTGGAGGCAACAGGTGGAGGTGAGATAGGTGACAGCTGCTCTGCACGGTGTTCCTGTACCTGTTACTGGAGTGAAAGACCATCAGGAGCTTAGTGCTCTGAACTGCAGTGTTTAGATCAGGTGTGAGGAAAACCTGCAGGACAGGTGAGAAAGGCCCGAGGCCGTCACCATACTAGATGTTTGAACTCACTCTGTGATGTGAAGTTCAAAATCTGTCGGTACAGTCTGAGCCTCTCGTGTGATCGGGTTGCTTTTGCACTCAGATCTCCTCCACTGACTTTCAGGTGAAGTTGTGAGTGCAACCTGAGCTCTGATGTGTTCGTTTCAGCAGGAAGTGGCTGATCTTTAACCTGCTGGGCTTCATTCCTCACACCGTCACAGGCTCCACAGCTGCCGCCCAACTCGTCCGATTCTTGTTTTTACAGTTTAAAGCTGCGTTACACCTTCCTGCTCTGGCCCGGGGCTTTCCTGAACACATCACACAATGACCTGATGACTGGGTTTCATTACCTGTGAACTCTGAAACATCCCCTCCTGTTTGAGACACCAAAGGAGTGTCTGTGGTGAAGAAACTCTAAATTTGGGCGTCTAAAATAATATTTAGGACTTTTGGTTAAATATTTAACCCCCAAAAAATCTAAATGACAGATTATTTTAGAAATTTTTTATTAGAAATCTCTAATGAGCTGATGAGCAGGTGGGTGGGGCTTCTGCACATGAGGCATCCATGAGATCCAAGAGTCAAAAAACAGAAAAAGCCAAAACAGGTGCACTTCAGAGTGATGACTGTTCCCTTCAGGGCACAAGATCAGGAAACTGCATCATCCAGTGGCCTTTAGAGGAACTGCAGCTGATGTTGTGCACTCTCTTTCTCTCTCAGTGTGTCAGGGAATGAGCAACCACCTGTCGCTGTTGGGGACGTACGAGCAGCACTACGACAGCATGGTGAGGATGTACTCCAACTGCTCCGTGGTGCTGGAGAACCTGGAGATCACCTACACGCAGGAGCACCACGACCTGTCCTTCCTGCAGGTGAGCCACCGTCCCTCAGCCTCAACAAATCAGTGTACAAATAAAATGAATGATTATAAATCAGTAATTAGAGGTTAGGGTTATAAATGAACCAAAGCAAATAATAAAGTGAAAGAAAAGTCCAAGAAATAAAATCAATAAAACCAGCAACAGACAAACTAACAGAGAAACTACAGAAAACCTAAAATACGATGTTAAAATCACTCATTTTTGCGAAGGTTTCTCAGAACGTTTATCAGGTGAACGTCTTTACACTGAAGAGACTTCCTGTTGCTCTGGTTGGGCCCACCTGAGGTTATACTGGTCCGTGAACGCCTCGCTGCCTGAGGAAATGTTTGGTGGCTGCCGAGCACCTCGGTGGACTCATCTGTGTTTTTAGTGTTTTTTCTTCCCTCACACAAACACAACTGTGTCTGTGCTGCATTCAAGGAGCCTCTGTTATCAGGTTGCCTTGAGGAGCTCTGCTTTTGGGAAATCAAACCCAGATGTTAGAAAATAAGAGAAGGGGAACACCGTGTGGGAGTCATGTGACCGTGCCTGCACATAAAAGTGACTGAACACTGAAAGAAAGCCTCAGATGAAGGGCAGGTTTCAGCAACACATTCATACATAAACACAGAAACAGGGCAGCGAGCAAAGCGTTTCAAAATGATGTTAATCAAACCAATCAATAAGCGATTATCAGAGTGTTGTTAAAGGCTACTTTGACAATAATGACTGACTTTATTTGGACTCATTTATCCTCCTCTTTGCTTTAGTCCATCCAGGAAGTAAGCGGTTATGTTCTGATCGCTATGAACGACGTGGCGACCATCCCATTGGTCAACCTGAGACTGATCCGGGGACAGAACCTGTACGAAGGCCGGTTCGCTTTGCTGGTGATGTCCAACTATCACAAGAACGCCTCATCTGCAACGCTCAACTACACCAGCGGCCTGAAACAGCTGCAGCTCAGCAGCCTGACCGGTACACACACACACACACACACACACACACACACACACACACACACACAGACGAGATGAGAGAGTGCAAAGTTTCCCAGATGATTCAGAGCTGGTGAGTAGTTCAAGGACACTCAGATTTTGGAACAGCCAACAAAATGCAGAGAACATTAGCATTGTGTACTTCAGGAAGCCTGGGAAAGGAGAGATTTCCAGATGGATCCACACATTTAGTTCGCGCTTCTGGGAACCTTGAAGTATTTCTGTAACAGCTTCAAAGACGGACGACTTCATGCCCACGGTCCAGAGTCCAGCTTGAGGTCATACAGAGGTGCTCAGAGGTGTAAGCAGAGATGGTCAGACCTCGCTCTCCTGAAACACAGAGGCATTCCCTGCTCGTTTCCACTGCTTCTGTCCGTAAGCTTACCTTGAATTCCTCCCTGAGGACAGAGTGGCCAGTCCACTTCACTCCACAGCCTCTGGTTTGAAGGAGCTGAGTTGAATGTCTGTTACAAAACACCGCAGTGCAAGCCAGAGGTCATCGCTCCAAGAAGCCAACAAAATCACAAGATCTGCAGAAAGCGAGGGTGTGACAGCCTCCACCCTTGGCTGCGCCTACAGATGGAGTGTGTTAAAGTTATGAACACTGTGTTTTTACACTTCAACAACAAAAACTGTGCGTTATGAAACGCTAATAGTGTGATTTGAGTGGAGGAACGTTGCAGCCGGCGGCTGCAGGACCCTGAGACACTGCTACACCCAGAGTGGGCGCTCCACCCTGTTCTTGCTGAGAACAACAGCTCCTGACTTGGAGATCCTGATTCTCAACAAGAACTGCAGCTAAAAGTATTCAGACACGAGCTAAAAGAAGAAGACTTGACACTGTTTTCAAACTGAGCCTGAGTGTAACCCACACTTTACATGCTGATGTCCTGCCTGTCACAAGTGCAGCTGTGTGCCAGCAGGAGGAGTTCCTGTGCACCTTCACTTTTTATTTTTGGTCAGCTCTTTGTTTTCTGCTTCATTCTGCTGAGAAGAGGTGATGACACCCACGCTGAGCTGGGTGCCCGGGTGGACACACCATTTAAAACTCTTCCGTCAACGCCTGATTGTGCTCCAGCAGCAGGAAATAGACCACACCCAGGCCGTCACTCGCTGCTTCGGCTGAACTGTGGACTCAGCATGAAGCGAAATTTAAAGTCTGTGCTGTGGAGAGAGCTCTCACAGAGATGCTTCGTTGGATTTCGGTGGACTATATTAAAAAAAATAAATCTCTTTAATGGTTTCAATACTTTGCGTCTTCCTGCAAAAATTCCTCAAATCAAAAACTATGTTGAAGATTTTAGTGCTGCAACATCACAATTTCAGATGTTAGATAATCAAGATGAAGATGTCCCTTAAACCTCTAGAGCTGGCATGTCAAACATAAGGCCCAGGGACCAGAATCGGTCCAATAAAGATTTCAGTTTGGGTCACAGGATGGAAAGTGTGAAGAAGGGCATCAATTTCCTGCTGACAAAGACCTTCATATCTGTTCATACAACATAAGTCGTATGAATGTTATTATCGCTGTCAGTGTGTGTCCCACGATGTAAAACGACGTCCGTGCTGTAGAGTTTGATCCTTTCTGTTTATAAAAACAGAATAAAAGTTTCTGTGGTCACAGATAGTTGTTAGAGACGACCTGTCGGAGGATGTTGGAAAACGTGTTGACGTGCTGGCTTATGTCTGCTTCATTATCTCCTCACAGAGATCCTGAAAGGAGGTGTAAAGGTGACCCACAATCCTTTGCTGTGCAACATAGAGACCATCGACTGGTGGGACATCGTGGACAAGGCCGGCAATTACAGCGTGGTGTTCACGAAGGACGACTTTCCAAAGAAATGTGCGCAGAGCAGAGATTCAGATTTTCAGCCTTTGCTCGCTGAGCTGTGATCTGCAGGGTCTCATGATTCTGTGTGTGTGTGTGTGTGTGTGTGTGTGTCCAGGTCAGACGTGTGACCCCAGCTGTCGTAACAGCTCGTGCTGGGCAGCAGGACAGGATCACTGTCAGAGATGTAAGCACACACTCCTTCCTGCTCTCACACAGTCGTTCTCTGTACGTTCAAAGTCATGATGATGGTACGTGTCGATTGTCTCTCTCTCTCTCTCTCTCTGTCTGTTTCTGTTAGTCACCAAGCTGCTGTGTGCAGAGCAGTGCAGCTGGAGGTGTCGGGGGCCCAAACCCGTCGACTGCTGTAACGAGCACTGTGCTGCGGGCTGCACTGGACCTCGGGCCACCGACTGCCTGGTCAGTGTTAATCCTCACACAGCACTGCTGCAGTTACAGTTTGCATGTCTGGGACAAAGATTTTTACAGGACAAGACGGTGGCACACACACACACACACACACACACACACACGCACACACACTAACCTGACTGTACAACCCTTGTCTGGTGAGCACAGCTGTGCTCTGTGATTTCAGGTTCACAGAACATGGATTGAAATGAAGTGTTCAGTTTAAAGTCAACAGAAAAAACAAAACTTTTATTTATTTTTAATAAACTACACGGGGTCATTTTAAATTTGATGGCAGCAACACGTCTCTTTGTGTGATGGGGCAGCAAAAGTGATACTACAAAGAAACAGCTGTGGGAGCAAAGATGGGCAGGTGTTCACCAATCAGCAAAGACACATTTACAAGCCTCTGAATATTTCATTATCTACAGTACATAATATCATTAAAAGATTCAGAGAATCTGGAGCAATCAGTAAAAATCAGTACTGCATAGACGTGAACTTCGGGGACTCAGACAGCACTGCATTAATACCAGGTGTGATTGTGTGATGGAGATCAGTGCACAGGTTTCACAGCTCAGCTCCACACCTGCAGGTCAGAGCGCCATCATGTAGAGAAGAAGCTCCAGATGTGAACATGACATAAAACAGCTGATTTTTTAATTCTGCATATTTTTCACACTTTCATGTTTCAGATCATCACACAGACTTTAATGTTAAAAGAAAAAAAGGTATCCAAACCTACCTGGGACTTTGTGAAAAAAGTAGTTTCTTCCGCCTCGTTAATTCATAAACTGTAATTAACCACATTTTTAGAAAGCTGAGTTCAGCTGGACTAGCTGCACCTGGGCCCAGCCCGCTGTGTGGCTGCTGAACCGGCCTGCCTGCAGTCTAGACCTTTGGCCAGCTGAGAACATCTGGAACATCACAGAACCAGAAACAGGATGAACAAAGCCAGGACTGCTGAGCAGCTGGAATCCTCCATCAGAGCAGGACAGCTGCTGGCCTCAGCTCACAGACCATCACACACCTTTACATAGACCTGTTCTACTTTACAGATGTGTTCCTGCCATCAAATTTAAAATGAGCTCATATTTTTCTTGTTTTCTCAGTTTAAAGATTTGATATGCCTTCTATGTTACAACATGGAACATCTGTGTCACAACTTTTTCAGAATTGATGTTTTAAAAAACTCGGGCTAAAAAACATCTTATTAAAAGATCAGACTAAATACGGGCTGTTTTCTCTGTCTGTCCTCGTGCTCTCCAGGCCTGCAGGGCTTTCAATGATGATGGAATCTGTAAGGACGCGTGTCCACCTTTGAAACGCTATGACTCCAAACTTCATCAGGTGGTCGAAAACCCCAACGCCAAATTCACTTTCGGAGCGACCTGCGTCAAGGCCTGCCCACGTACGGACTTACACATACATCACATCGTTCACCTGTGGTGGTGTCCCTGGAAGTTTTATCACAGCCTCAGGGTGACAGGGATGAAAACAATGTAGCTTCCAGCTAGAGACCTAAACATGGTCTTTGTCCTTAATGACGCGCTCTGTTTGCTTCTGTTTGTGCGTAGATAACTACGTGGTGACTGAAGGCTCGTGTGTTCGTTCCTGTAGCAACAGGATGTACGAGGTGAAGGAGAATGGAATCCAACGCTGCAAAGACTGTGACGGACCCTGTCCTAAAGGTAGAGAGCGAGCGAGTGAGAGACACCTGAGAATCAATCAAATCACCTGACCAGCTCTTTCTCTCCTCCAGCCTGTGACGGGGTCGGGGTTGGCGCTCTGATCAACACCATCGCTATCAACGCCACCAACATTGACTTGTTTAAGGACTGCACCAAAATCAACGGCGACGTCGTCATTGTTGAATCCTCCTTCACTGGGTGAGGAGCTCCTCCCACTAAACATTACAGTGTTACACTGCGACTTCACGGTAGCTGGATGCTAACAGCATCATACCCACAGCCACACCTCAGCACATCGCCAAGTCCTAAAGCTCACCTGTCATGAAACACAGGTTTCATTAAGTTAGCCTGACACAAATAAATGACTTATTCATGTTCGGTGCAGTCAGCTGAGTAGGCCGTCCTCTGTGTCAATGACTTGTGCTGATTTGCCATTCCAGGGATCCGCATTACAACATCCCACCCATGGAGCCCGAGAAGCTGGAGAACTTCAAGACAGTGAAGGAAATCACTGGTAGGTCTACAGCCTGAGAGCAACGGGAGTCACACTAACTGAATCTGCAGTTTGTTGCCTTCTGATTCATGGAGTTGTTAAAATTTTGAAGATTTGAAGTGCAGCAACAGTCAGTGTTTGTGTCGTCCAGGTTACCTGATGATCCAGTTCTGGCCCAAGAATCTGACATCTCTGTCTGTGTTTGAGAACCTGGAGATCATCAGAGGAAGAACGACATTCTCGTGAGTCTCACTGTCCAGAAATACCAGAAATATGTGAAATATGTGGGTTTTCTTTCCAAACTGATAACAGTTTACACCGAGGTTATAAAGGAACTAAACCTCTGAGCTATTCTGGGCCCATAAATCTGCTTCCATATTGGGTGGTTTCTTTTACACTCTGATAAATGGAAGTGTAGCTCAACACTGGTTTTATATGTAGATATTTGGTCTGTGTTTTGGTTCATGAATCCCGTCCTGTGGGTGCTCTCATTTCGTTTGGCTTCAGACTTTACTGAGTATCAGTGTCAGCATGACATGATTTGGTAAGCGGAAGAAGATGGATGGTTGGTTGGATGGATGGATGGTTGTTGAATGGACCAGCAAGAGTGCTGATGGTGGCACTGATGGTGGCTCTGTATTGTTTCTGTACCTGTTTCCCCCCTCTTATGGACTCTTGCTCTTCAGTAAACACAGTTTGGCCGTGGTGAAGTTGAAGCACCTGCGCTGGCTGGGTTTGCGCTCTCTGAAGGAGGTCAGTGCCGGCGTAGTGGCAGTGAGGAATAACCCCGAGTTATGTTATGTTTGGAAAGACCAGTGGTCCCACCTATTCAGATCAACCGACCAGACCATTAACTTGTTGGACAACAGTCCCCCTGATGTGTGTGGTGAGTCAAGAGTTCACGTTCAGCACAGCTTTTGAATGAACGAATGTCTGAGAAGTAAGACAATATTCTTGTCTCTGCGACACAGAGAGGAACAATCAAACCTGTGACACGGAGTGTACAGATTTGGGCTGCTGGGGCCCAGGGCCCACCATGTGTTTGTCCTGCCGGCAATTCAACCGCAAGGGCTGCTGTGTGGTGTCGTGCAACCTGCTGCAAGGGTGAGTTATAGACTTTAAAACATTAGTGAAGCAGTTGCTGTGTCTCTGTGAAGCCTTTTGTCAGGCTTCAAAACAGGCTTTCTGCTGTCTGTTTATATTCAGCCAGAAGCTGAATAAAGTAATCAGCTAAGATTAGCTAGCTTGATTAGCTAGCTCAACCATAAACTTTGTAGATACACAGACATGAATACGTGCTAAAAATATTTTAGGTTCTACATATATTTTTATTTAATACTAAATTTACAGAATCACTACACCCAACACTCAGAGAACGGAGGTTACAGGCATAACCTCAAGCTAACCTGGTGCTGCTGCTACCTTAGCTGCTACCTAGTCTCTCAATATTCACACTCTACACAATTAATGTCACAAACACAGATGATACACAAACATCTAAAATCAAATAAACTTGTTCTACAGCACACACACATCCAGGTAAAGGTTGTCATTGTCCGTGCAGTCACTGCACTCCCCAACATAAATACCAGTAATTCAGATGAATGCAGGTTTCTCAGTAACAAATAAAAAAAGTAGAATTTCACTCATCAAAACTGGAGGAAATACTTCTTCTAATGAAAATAGCTGCACAACAAGTCACCCCTGAACAGTTGTTTAGAAGGTTAGTTAATTATGAATTAATTCATTGTAACATGTGAGTTTGTGGGGCTGGACGCCCTGCTGGATACAGCCTTAAGTGGCTATTGGAGGAAATCCATCATTTCCATCAGTGCAGAAAACCGAGCTCTTGTTCCTCCGGTGAGCTTCTGCGAGCTGACTCTGGATGTTTCTCTGTGTCCTCCTGCAGTGAACCCAGAGAGGTGGAGGTAAATGGCAGCTGTATCCAGTGTCACCCAGAGTGTCTGCTGCAAACCGGGTCGCTGACCTGCTCCGGACCGGTCAGTGCAGCTTTGTTGCCATTGTTGCTAGGAGGAGTGTACAGTATGAAATAGCATCGGACAGTCAAAGCATACAAGCAACTGTAACAGCTGCTGATTTTTTTAATTAATACTCCGTGCTCTTCTTCAAGTCATGTCTGAAACTGAAAGTTCAAACTTTTTAAGGTTTTTCAAAGCAGATCTTTAAGATTTTGTGTATTAAAGACATATTTTTAGTTCTTTTTTAGATTTATATCAAAAATTAAGGTAAAAAGGGCACGATCAGTAGATGTTAAATTAATCCTGCAGAGAAATACACAAGCAAGGGTGTTAACAACGGGACAGGAAACATGAGGAATCTGTAGATTTTGCTTTGAGAATGAACATTTTGTTTTTCTGTAAATATTTTGGTCCTTGTACAAAGACAAAAATCATAAATCGTGGTTTAGAAAATGAACATCCCCATCATCCCCACCTGCAGGGCCCTGACAAGTGTTCCCAGTGTGCCCATGTTAAAGATGGCCCCCACTGCGTGCCACACTGCCCTCATGGTGTGCAGGGAGAGGGAGGCAAGCTGGTCTGGAAATATGCCGACAGAATGGGCCAGTGCCAGTCCTGCCACCAGAACTGCACCGAGGGGTGAGCGCATGCTGCTGAATCCCCGCTGAGGGTGTCGGCAGAGCAGGTGATATTAAACAGAGCGTCTAACACTGGATTTAAGATGTTTTGTGTCTGTGTGTCTGCAGGTGTTCTGGTCCTGGATGGTCTGGATGCAATGGGTAAAAATATATCTTTGGTTGTATCTTAACTGAAATCAACACAGGAAAGATGATGCCAAATAAACTTTTGCATTTCAACAATATATATATGGAGTGACTGCCTCTCTCTCTCTCCCTCCCTCACCTGCTGCTACTTCAATCATGAAACTGATCAATGATCAGCTGATCGGCTTTTCTGTCGCGAGTCCGTCTCTCTTCTTTGTTTTTGGCCCACTTTGCACCAGAAAGAGGAAACCAGCGGCTGAACAACAGCAGCACGTTTAAGCTTGATAAGCTGTTGTTAGAATGTATTTAATATTACTTTCTACACCAGGATCCTTTTCTACGTAGCTGACGGCTGGTAACTGTGCAGGGGCGGATCTAGCAAAGTGTAGCCAGGGGGGCCGATAGGGCATGAACAGGGAAAAGGGGGCACAAAGACATACTTTTCTTTCTTATTCTCATTTAAAATGTCGAGCTTTTAATAAATAATTATCTGAATCTTACACCCAAAGTTTTAATCTGATGTAAAATGTATAGAAGTCCATTACTGTATATAGTAACTGTTAAGTCTAATATACCCTAGTAAGCTATAGTACTTTTTCCTTTGGGAAGGTACCATCTGTGCAGTCTGCAATTCTGTAGAAGAAAGATGTTGAATCTATTTAATTATTCTTGAAAAATAATTTATTTCTGTGCATTTTTTTTTTTTTACACGTGCATTAAATTAAAGTTGATTACATCGATTAATTATGATGAGGAGTTTGCAACGCTGTTAGTTAGGTTATTTAATATTTCTGCTAAGTACTCTTTAAAATACCAGAATAGGGAGGATGGAGCAGGTTTAAGTTTATTAGATTGATCAGTGTTGCTGAACTATGAAATATTTTGGCTGTAGTGTATTTTTTACATACAGGTATAACAGAATAGCTTTAGTGTTGTTGTTTATTTAAACTTGAGTATGAACTTATACAAAATGCAGCAAGATATTAAAAAAACAGTTTTATTGATTAAAAAATGCACTATATCGGATTCATATCGGTATCGGCAGATATCCAAATTTATGATATCGGTATCGGGAATAAAAAAGTGGTATCGTGCCATCTCCAGTTTAAACAGGACTCTATGACTCTGCATGCTGTCAGCATCATTTAACACTCTCTTCACAGCTCTGTTGCACACTCTACACTGGCAGCCAGCGTGATTGGAGGGCTCCTGCTTCTCGTCATTGTGTCACTGATCATCTTTGTGTTGCTACGACGAATGCAAATTAAGAGGAAGCGAACTGTACGCCGCCTGCTGCAGGAGAGAGAGGTGAAGACTCTGCTTTTCATTCTGCATTTAAAACGTGATGGATAATAAAATGAATACATTAATGATGAAACTGGGTTTTATTTAGTTGGTAGCTCTAAAATATGAACTGAAGTCTCTCTACATGCTATTGGATGACTTTTATCATTTAAATGTTGTAGCTGGTGGAGCCGCTGACCCCCAGTGGTCAGGCACCTAACCAGGCACTGCTGAGGATCCTGAAGGAGACCGAGTTTAAGAAGGTCAGGGTGCTCGGCTCCGGCGCCTTTGGGACGGTGTACAAGGTAAATACGTTTGATACAAGAGAATGAGCCCCTCATGGTGGTACTTTAAACGTTTAGTCATGTGAGTGCAGCAGAGGAAACGCTGCTGTCATCCAACACTTTAGTCCAGACTTGAACGCACCACAGCCCAGTAGCACTCCTGCTGGTTGGACAGAATAAAGTGTTTGTTTGTTTAGGGTTTGTGGATCCCTGAAGGCGAGAACGTGAAGATCCCAGTAGCCATCAAAGTTCTCAGAGAGGCCACGTCACCGAAAGCCAACCAAGAAGTCCTGGATGTAAGACTCCTCTGTGTGTTTCTTCTTTTTCCTGCTCCACAAACACGTTGTTACTGACTGTTAAGTATTTTGTGTCTTGAATTTTAAGTCGCTCCACCAAAATCTTCTTACATTTAAGTGGTTTAAAAAAGTTGGCTCTTGACTAAAGGGCGCACTGAAGTTAAAAATGCTCCACAGCTGCATCTGTAGCTCATATTTTCCCGTGGAGGCAGCGACTGTGGATGTTTCTCAGTAACCCTGCTGTCTGTGTAGGAAGCGTATGTGATGGCGAGTGTGGATCACCCTCATGTGTGCCGCCTGCTGGGAATCTGCCTGACATCATCGGTCCAGCTGGTTACTCAGCTGATGCCGTACGGCTGCTTGCTGGACTATGTCCGGCACCACAGGGATAGCATTGGGGCGCAGTGGCTGCTCAACTGGTGTGTCCAGATCGCTAAGGTGAGTAAATGAGGTCAGCAAGACCTCCTCTAAGGAGAAACCCTCCTGCCTGAGGCACCAGCTCAGTGTGCAGCTCTCTTTAAGCCTGCTGTAATCTGCTTAGTCTGTTTTAAGTCTGATTTGGATTTTTAAGTGCTGGGAAAATCACAAGGTACAAGGTCAGAGGCTCGCAGTAAAACCTGATATCCCAAAGTTCAGGCTTCAAGCTTGGAGAGCAGTCTCCATTCATAAAGTGTACTGATGTGATCGTGGGTGCTGAATATGGAGCTGATGGCAGGAGAAAAATGGGAAAACCTCAGAGATAGTTCATGGATGCAGTGAAGGAGGACGTGCAGAAAGCTGGTGTGACAGATGAGGATGCTGGGAGATGGGGGCAGATGAGCTGCTCTGGCGCCCCCTAAAGGCAGCAGCCTAAAGAAGTTAAACAAAAACAAACAATTTACGCAGTTGAGTTACAGTCATTTACACATTTTTGTATGAGGCTGTAAACACGTTTATTTCTGCTGTAACTTTTGACATTTTTACACGTGGGTCTGTGGAGACGGAACGATTGTTGGAGCCAGCATCACCTGCAGTTTCTGGACTTCATTTCTTTCGCAGAGATACTGGTGCTGCAGCCCAGCCAGTTATCACACAGCTGGTTTTACTCATACTGAAAGCTTTAATGAGTGTGTGCGTGCATGATGTTTGTGTGCAGGGGATGAACTACCTGGAGGAGCGTCACCTGGTGCATCGTGACCTGGCTGCAAGGAACGTCCTTTTGAAGAGTCCTAACCACGTCAAGATCACCGACTTCGGCCTCGCCAAGCTTCTGACGGCAGATGAGAAGGAATATCACGCTGATGGAGGAAAGGTGTGTTTTCATGTGACTGGCACTCAGAGACGAGCTGATTTCTATCAGGACAAAACCACAAAAGACTAAATCAGACAGGATGGTGGGCTACTCTGTTAAAATGTTCCTCACCTGTCTGTGTGTGGTTGTCTTCCTCTGTTGAACGCAGGTTCCCATTAAGTGGATGGCATTAGAGTCGATCCTCCAGTGGACTTACACCCATCAGAGTGATGTCTGGAGTTACGGTAAGTCAATCTGTGGCTCTCTCGCCTGCACAAGGCCCGCTGGTTACTTGTTTCACTACACCTGAAAAAGTTATTTTCTTACTGTGACATGAAAAGACAGCTGTTCTATCACAGCTGGGATAGGCTCCACCCACGACACTGAATTTGATAAGTTGGATGGCTGCATGTGTGGATGGACATTAATAATTGCATGTACAGATTTCATTTTGAATTGGGTCTCAGCCAAAGCTCATGTGTCCCATCACAAGCCACTTCCTCCATCTCAGAAGACACAGTTATGAACTTGGGTTTTGTGTTTATTTTATTATGTTAGATATTAACCGTGACATGCCTCCACAGACCAGTACGAGCACTGATGGTGGCTCTGTATTGTTTCTTTATCCCCCCTTTATGGACTCTTGCTCTTTACTAAAAATGATGGATTAATGGATGTTTGTTGAATGGATGGATGGTTGGATATAAAAAAGGTTTTTGATTGTGATGATTAACAGCTGCTAGTTAATCATGAGGTAGCCCTCCATAAAGAATCATCTGCTTTATTCTCTATTTTACTTCAAATGGAAATATTAAAATTGAAACAATTAACATGCTGTTGTCTTGTGTATGACCTGACACGAGAGGTCGACTACAAACTCCTAAAATGCTCTCTGATGTCATAGATCCGGTGAGCATTAGCGTGATCTTCTCATAGGTTCAGTCCCACAGGACTGCCCCCTCCTGGGCATTTGAAAGAAAAACGGTTCAGGTTCAAGATGCTTACTGAGTTCACCGTTCGGGACCCAGAAGAGATTTCTGTCTTTTCTATACATGCAAATAAAAATGATCATTATCATTAAAATTCTCATCAGGAACAAACCTCCTTGAACTCATGTTGTTTAATTGATCGTGTCTGTTGTTGTGTGACGGAGGTTTTACCGAGCGCTGAGTCTGCTCTAACAGTCGGTGGTCTGCAGGTGTGACGGTGTGGGAGATCATGACGTTCGGCTCCAAGCCATACGACGGCATCCCGGCCAGCGAGATCGCCACGGTGCTGGGGAGAGGCGAGCGGCTGCCTCAGCCCCCCATCTGCACCATCGATGTCTACATGATCATGGTGAAATGTAAGACGAGACGCAGGTGGTGCTGGTAGAAAAATTGTGCCTTGATGGAAACATGAAGGTGTCAAACTTTTAAATAGTTATGGAACTATTTCACAAAAAACTCATCATGTCTCCAAATCTGACGTCTGTTTGTCTTACAATGGCTCCAGGCTATGGTCTAAATTTCATGAAGTCAGACAAAAACAATTCTACATGAAGTACTAAAAGTTCTTTGGTATGACGAACACGAATATCTGAGATAAAGTCTGGAGCCGCTCTGCTGTACAGAAGACTGAAAATCCTCCACTTTGCTTCTGCAGGCTGGATGATCGACCCGTCGAGTCGGCCCAGGTTCAAAGAGCTGATGGTGGAGTTCTCCAAGATGGCCAGCGACCCGTCCAGATACCTGGTCATACAGGTAAACCACTGATTTCACATAAGTTATTTGTATAATAACACTTACAACACTTATAAAAAGATTTTCTTTACTGAATGGTAAAATGGTGAATGGCCTGCATTTGTATAGCACTTTACTCTGATCACCACCAGTGGTCAGAGGGCCCGGTGGCGAAGGTTGGTAATATGGAGACCCTTTACCGTCTGACTGTCCAGATATTTTCTACATGTAATAATATTAATATTATATTATTATATTATATTAATATTGTCTTATTTCTCAGACATTTGTTCATTCAAAAGCTGTGCTGAACGTGAACTCTTGACTCACCACACACATCAGGGGGACTGTTGTTAAACAAGCTAATGGTCTGGTTGGTCGAATATTTGTGACGTTTGTGAGAAATCATTTACACTCATAGGACTCAGTGTTTCTGTGTGAAGGTAAATCACTTGGTCAGCAATCAATTCTATTATTAACAACCCATAAATATTTACATTTTAACCTTTAATTTTTATATTGTATTAGAGACAATAATCTACTTTTATAGTAATTAAAAAACTACAGGAATAAACCAAAACCTCACTGAAAAGGAAAGAAGGAAGCTGAACCTAATTAACCTAATTAATAAGTTAAGTGATTAGAAAAAAGATAAAGCATTTCTACTTCTAATGATCACATTTAACTCAGTTTTCCTGTTTTGAAAATGAAGATGTTAGAAAAATAAAACGAAACCGTCCGTCGTCTTTTCTTTTTGTTTCCTCTTGATTGCGCTGGCCTATGATTAATTAAAGTATGATACAATTAATTTTTTAAATGTAAAGAACCAAACTAGTATTGTGATCACAGTCCAGTACGGGGTGCACGTGGAGAATATGTCACCATCTGGATCATTCAGACACAAAACAGGAATACATTTAATCCAGGAGAAAAAGTATTTTAGAAATATCTACAGCTGAGATTTTGTTTTATTAAACCACATGAACATAGTTGAATTATTAGACCCGACAAACATCATATCATCAGTTCATCTCTTTACTTCCTGTTTGTTAGAGAATTAAGCAGTTTGGGATCAACGTGTGTTCTAACTCATACTCACAGGGTGAATATAGATGAGTGCACTGTTATAATGAAATAATATTAGTATTTGTTAACTGCACAGAACTAACAGGGAATGTAAAGTTTCAGTGTGCATTAAGAAGCGGTTCCAAACAAACATGACAAAATGATTTCAAACAAAATTCCAATAAATGCAAAGCTGTTTCTCTTTGGTTTCAATCCAGAAGATGATAATTATAATAAAAATGAACAAGCAATAACGATCGTCTTTAAAGAAAAAAAACAGTTACATAGCATAAACTCGACTACATTAATTATTTTTGTTAGGGGGACCTGCCGAGTCCGTCAGACAGCAGGTTTTACTCTCGTCTGCTGAGCACCGACGACACCGAGGACGTCATTGACCCGGACGAATACCTGCTGCCCTACAGAGGCATGGGCAACCATAAGGACCGGCCCATGGTATGAACACACACACACACACACACACACACACACACCTATTGTAGTCTAATCTAGTCTAAAGACACATTGTTACATGTCTATATGTTTTATCAAACATTTTAGTAAATGTTACATGAAAAAACGTCGAAAGTGTTCGGCGCCCCCTGGTGACCCAAGTAAATGTAAACAGTCTACTTCCACTCGCCACAAGTGGCCAGAAGTACAGCTATTTATATACTTTAAATATTTCCTCTGTGTTTTATTCTAATGAATGTGCTTTGATGAAAGACGTGTTTTATTGATTCTCTTCGTTCGTGTCAGAATGGTCATCCAGCCGGAGAGAACAGCCTCGCCCTGCGGTACATCACCGATCCCACTGACAGCGCGCTGGAAAAGGACTTCATCGACCACGGTACTCATCATCAAACATAACTCAGACCAGTGACAAATAATTAGGAGATATAAATCAATTAATCGTCAGACAGCACACTGTCTTCATGACAGAAAATTAATTAATACCTAAACAGCATTTTCCTGCTCTGTCTTCCAGAGTACATGAACCAGAGTGTGAGTGAAACCAGCCAGAGCAGCCGGCTCTCCAAGGTTTTAAACCCTAATTATGAGGACCTGAGCCTGGGCTGGGGTGCTGCCCCACTTCCCCACCCGCTGGAGGATCTGAACACCTCCCAAGTACCCTATGGACCCGAATACCTGAACGCCTCCTGCAAACTGCGCCCTCTGGTGACCAGTCACAGCCTTGATAATCCAGACTACCAGGCTGACTTCCTGCCTCAGACCATTACAGATGCAACTTTAGCCGAGAACCATCTGTTCCTCCCAGCAGCGGAGAACCTCGAGTATCTGGGTGTGGGCGGCGCTCTACATGCTCCTGTCCGCTAGGGGGCAGCAGCACTTGGGCTGTCAGGCTGAAGCTGTGCTCTACTTTCATTCAAGCTGCCCACAGGATTTAATTGTTTTACAGTCAGTTCTTCAGGAAACACTGACTCACATTCACTCCCAGAGCTCGGAGGCTTCATCCAGACTGACAGCCTCAGACTCACAATTGATCTTTGCAAGTTTGTTTGACTGGTAGGACCAAAAGACTTGGTGTAAGCTCTGCAGCTCCTGAACGAGTTTCTTTAACAGGCTCAGTCTGACTAAACCTTCTGTTTGACTTGAAATACTCTGAATGAACTTTTATTGTATAAAGTGTATAAAGTTATGAATCCTTTGCTTTACTTGCCAAGAATAAGCCAAATCATGATTTCCTGTTAACCACTACTGCTTGTGTCTGTTTATCACTGTTGATAGTGTAAATTTATGGAAGTTGAGAGGCTGTCTGCAGGTACTGAACCTTTGTCAGCTTCTCCTTTTCAAGAGAATAAATAGTTTTCATATTTATGGAAACGATGATGATCAGGACTTTAATGTGTTAGAGGAAGATGGATGATGAAGATGTGCCCAACAAAGAACAATAAAGAGCATCTGATCAGAGTGGGAGCAGTTTGGAGTGAGTCTCGAGAGTCCAGACAGAAACTTTACAATCTATCAAATTTAGATCCAACTTTTGCAGCTCACAGTGCTGAACTGCTTTTGTTTAGTTTGAATATTCCAAAAAATCAACCCAAGTTTTATCGACAATGCTGAGTTATTGTCATTGTTGTGGTGCATCGGTTACTGAGCGCCCCTCATAGAAGATGGCTTGACGTTCAATTCCCTGTTTGGCTGGAGCCTCTCTGTGACATAGATGTAAACTGGCTGTAGTGGTGGAAAGCATAAAGTACTACATGAATGTGGCTTGTAGCGTAGAAGGCTTCGAGTTAAAAAACAACAACTGTTTTTTAAGGCGGTAGTGTTAAGAATCAATCAGCTAATTTCTCTGTGCTTCAACTCATTTGGAGACAAATCATGTAAATTATGACCTTTGACAGCCTTCAGCTTCCATAGAGAATCCACTGAATGTCTGTATATGTGATGTGACTGTGGTCAGATGTGAACTCAGGTGTGAATCCAGTTTTCTTTAGCTGACCTGCTAACAGGTTACATTCGCTGTTTTCTTGTTTGACACTGAATGAAGTTAAATATCTGCAGGATGTTTATCTGTTTATAAAATTCCACGAATGTCGGCACCAATCTTTTAGAGTTCGTAGGTGGAAAATGTGGGAATGCTCAGTGTGGTCTCAGAATAAGGTGTTGCCTCAGGTGGAAGGTGTTTTATAGTGTAAGGTTAAGACCCTAATACAAAGAGATGATATAAATATATTCCTGCCCTCACCTATGGCCACAAACTTTGGGTACCACAGTAATAAGGGAGTCGAGGCTCAGCCTAATGTGGGTGTTAGTTTCCCCAACATCTGCCAGAGTCTCCTGAAGTCCAAGTGACTTATGGATCCGAGCGGATATCCTCATGCCTGCCAGCTCTGTGACTGTGTGACCGTGCACACACGTTGTGTTGTCTCCGTCTGTAAGTGTCAGAGTATGTTCACCACTTAAGAGATAAAATAACAACCTGAGCAGCTACTACTCCACATTAGAAGGATCCAGACGTGCTTGTGTCATCTGACTGTTTCTACCCAGGATGCAGTGGGAGTCTCTTGTCTGGATTAGGAATACATCATTATTCCTGTGGAAGAGCTGGCAGTGGTGGAAATGGAGAGGGAGGTCTGGGCACGCCTGCTGAGACTGCTGCCCCAACATCTGGATGCTGACGAGCAGTGGAAAGTGGATGGATGGAGGAATGTAAGCACGATGAATATGATGGATGGACAGGAAAGACTCGGAGAAAACTTCAAACTAAAAGATTCATAAGAAGAAAACAGAAACCAAAACATTCCAGTACATGTTGCTTCTATGTCATTATTAACCTCACTGCTATTTCAGCCAATATTTAGTGAATGGTGTTCTTTGCCTCTTGCAGATCAGGTTAAATGAGTAAACATTGCTGGGTTTTCATAAAAAATGTATAATAAAACTTTATTTAATACATCAGAAAGACCTACATGTAAAATATGAGCTTTTCATGACATTGATTTTTCAAAGTTTAATTTCAGTTTTTGATCATTTCTGCAGTGTGATGACAGCTGCCATGTTGTGTCTCTCCACTCTAACAGTCACTCGATGATCAGTTAAATTATTTTCACTTCAGAGACACTGGCACAGCATGTGTCCCTGCATGAACATCCATGTAAATGATCCGGCTGATGAATGGGGACGTTGTCTCTGTCGTGTTCTGTGCTGGTTTGTTGTGGATTCTGTGACCCCCTCTGAGTCCAGAGCAGGCTTTTCCTCCTCCATCCAGGGGTGGAGTCATGATTCCCGCCCTTCATCATCCTCATTAAACACAGGTAGTTAAGGACCAGCTCGAGCATCCAGTCTAAACCTGATAGTCTGCTCCTGCTAATGCTTTTGTCTCCCTGTTCCCAGCATCACCTCCCCTACCTGAGGTGGGAGTTACTCACCTTTGCAGCTTACCTGCTTCCTCAGAGCTGGTCCTCTTCCTTCTGGAACACACACTTCCTTTGCATCCTGGTCTTCAGGGAACCTCTGCCTGCGAGTAAAAAAACCAGTGGCAGAAGGATTCTCTCCTGCAATGATCAAACCTTATTTGAGTAGCTTTGTTGTGAGAAATAAAAGCCTTGTGACTGTGAACGCTGTGTCCTTTGAGTCTGTCATTTTGCCTTGTCCTGAGTGGCCCGCACCACTTCAATGGCTTCCTGAGTGAAGACATCCCAGCTTCCACAGGGTGAGAGGCGGGTACGTCCTGGACAGGTCGTCACTCTGATGCAGGGCTAACCATTCACAGCTATGGGCAAGATCCACCAGTTAACCTAACCCCAGTAACTGCATGTGTTTGGAAAATAATTATTTTTTGTTATCACTCATCCTGAAAGAAAGTTTAAAGTCAAATCAATAACCATCCCCTGAATCCATCCTGGCAGCTCGTTCCACATGAGCGGCGTCTGAAAGCTCTAAAACATCTAATAACTACAAGTAAGTTGGCAGTGTGAGAAAGAAGAGCTCTAATGGGTGATATGGTACTATAATGAGACACTGAAGTAGGCCCATGATAATGATCAGCATAATTAAATTAGCTAATACTAAAATATTACCATTCAACACTGCTACAATCTAACTGTAAAAACAATGGATATTTACAATAAAAGATGTTTGAGCAAAAAAAAACTTGAGTGAAACTGGATCTGTGCGGTCATACGTATTCATCAAAGAATCTGAAGTGCCGTTATTAGTGTGTGGGGTCACTGTTCTCTCTGAAGTCGTTCCATCTCGCATTAAACTTCACTGAAGTCCAGCTTTAATATCCTCCGAGGAACTTTTGATGGGAGTCAAAGAAAGAGACTGTAACCTGCTCAAAGTTCAGTCTTTTTTCTTTAAAGAGCAAAACTCAAGTAAAAAGAACATAAAGTGTTAGACTTTGTTCAGTGCTCACACACATATACACACATATACACACATATACACACACACGTTTGTATAAAATGTTTGTATACTAAATATAGATGTTTGCAGGCACGGAGCCCTAGGCAAAGTTTGATCCACTCGTCTGTGGAAGAGAGGGAACATACAAACTATGATCATTACAGTGTGATGATGATGACTGATGAAATATTCTGTTCAAAGTCACATTTGTTTCATAGGGATTAAAAAGCACAGCAAAAAACCTGCTAAATGGAGATCCAACCTAACAGCTTGGACACTACACAGAATACAAGCAGCAACATCAGAGAGGGAGTAATAATAAAACACAACACATGAATCAAAACACTAGATTACAGAACTGGACAATCATTAGAATACCCATAAAATAAAATTATCACATTATCATTATTATAGACCCCAAATCACATTAACTACTTCTCACAATATATGAAAATAATACAAGAAATAATAACAGGAAACCAAAGGTTCACAAACAAAACCTGAAAAACTCTAGAACAGTAAGACAGAAATGAACCAAGACCTCAGTGAGACCACGAAAGTGCAGCAATAATAGTCACCTCCCCCCAACAGTACAGTGAGATTGGAGGGTTTGTGAATTTAACAGCTGACTCTTTATCTCTGTTAGCGTCATTAAATACAGACTTAGACACCTGGCCCAGTCCAGAGTGTTTCTACACACATGCTGCAGCTGATTCAGCCTCTCTGCACCATCAGGACACTGCCCATCCTCACTCTGCACATGCACCACCTTATTTATCATTTCCACCTGCAGAGCGTAGAGAAAGAGCAGAGGAGATAACAAGTGGCAGTTATGCAGTTTAAATTAATTTCATTGTCAAATGAAATGATTGTGAATGTTTTGTGCTGGTGAATAATATGCTTTACAGGGAGTGCAGAATTATTAGGCAAGTTGTATTTCTGAGGAATAATTTCATTATTGAACAACAACCATGTTCTCAATGAACCCAAAAAACTCATTAATATCAAAGCTGAATGTTTTTGGAAGTAGTTTTTAGTTTGTTTTTAGTTTTAGCTATTTTAGGGGGATATCTGTGTGTGCAGGTGACTATTACTGTGCATAATTATTAGGCAACTTAACAAAAAACAAATATATAACAATAATAATAATAATAATAATAATAATAATAATGGATTGGATTTATATAGCGCTTTTCAAGGCACTTCTGTCAGTGTTTTGATCTGTTCACCATCAACATTGCGTGCAGCAGCAACCACAGCCTCCCAGACACTGTTCAGAGAGGTGTACTGTTTTCCCTCCTTGTAAATCTCACATTTGATGATGGACCACAGGTTCTCAATGGGGTTCAGATCAGGTGAACAAGGAGGCCATGTCATTAGTTTTTCTTCTTTTATACCCTTTCTTGCCAGCCACGCTGTGGAGTACTTGGACGCGTGTGATGGAGCATTGTCCTGCATGAAAATCATGTTTTTCTTGAAGGATGCAGACTTCTTCCTGTACCACTGCTTGAAGAAGGTGTCTTCCAGAAACTGGCAGTAGGACTGGGAGTTGAGCTTGACTCCATCCTCAACCCGAAAAGGCCCCACAAGCTCATCTTTGATGATACCAGCCCAAACCAGTACTCCACCTCCACCTTGCTGGCGTCTGAGTGGGACTGGAGCTCTCTGCCCTTTACCAATCCAGCCACGGGCCCATCCATCTGGCCCATCAAGACTCACTCTCATTTCATCAGTCCATAAAACCTTAGAAAAATCAGTCTTGAGATATTTCTTGGCCCAGTCTTGACGTTTCAGCTTGTGTGTCTTGTTCAGTGGTGGTCGTCTTTCAGCCTTTCTTACCTTGGCCATGTCTCTGAGTATTGCACACCTTGTGCTTTTGGGCACTCCAGTGATGTTGCAGCTCTGAAATATGGCCAAACTGGTGGCAAGTGGCATCTTGGCAGCTGCACGCTTGACTTTTCTCAGTTCATGGGCAGTTATTTTGCGCCTTGGTTTTTCCACACGCTTCTTGCGACCCTGTTGACTATTTTGAATGAAACGCTTGATTGTTCGATGATCACGCTTCAGAAGCTTTGCAATTTTAAGACTGCTGCATCCCTCTGCAAGATATCTCACTATTTTTGACTTTTCTGAGCCTGTCAAGTCCTTCTTTTGACCCATTTTGCCAAAGGAAAGGAAGTTGCCTAATAATTATGCACACCTGATATAGGGTGTTGATGTCATTAGACCACACCCCTTCTCATTACAGAGATGCACATCACCCAATATGCTTAATTGGTAGTGGGCTTTCGAGCCTATACAGCTTGGAGTAAGACAACATGCATGAAGAGGATGATGTGGACAAAATACTCATTTGCCTAATAATTCTGCACTCCCTGTAATGTTTACTCGCTATGACAACGCCTTAATATGAAAATTGATTATTTTATGTTGTTTTGTACAGTTCTCATGGCATCTAATAAATGTCAGTATGAATCAAGAACACCTTGTGTCTGTTATTCTACTTGGAGGGAGTTACATCCAGTACAAAGAGCAGCAGGGACTTTAGTCCCATTCAGGTCAACAAGGTGGCTCAGCTTTGCACTATGAATTAAGTTCAACATACCCAGGATATTTTTCCATTATCTGTCTTTACTTAACCTGACTTCTTTTGGAGTATTAGCTTAAAAATCTACCCAGATTCCAGCCTTCATCATTCAAGTCCAGCCTATTTGAAGCTGGAAAAATTGTGGCTGAAATGTTAACTATGTAAATAAACATTTAACTCAGTATCATGTCTTCATCATTAAGTCATGGCAGTGTAATTGTTATTCTATTAGATTAATACCACAGTTTTCAGTCGCAGCCTCTGTGATACGTAATAGGACATAAGACTATGATTTTTACTAATGCTCATCAGATAAAGACAAAGACTTAAGATGGTCATCTGTTTCTGAAATATCATTGGACTACTAAACATGACTGAATGTACTAAAAGAAAGACACATGTACAACTGTGATTCGTGGATGTCGGCGCTTCTGGTCTGTAAATATCACATGGATAATAAATTTAATGACAGTTCTCTGATTTTAGGGCTGTGACAAAAATGAAACTGACCAGGTGTTTAGTTTTGAAATGAGAAAACAAAGTGTGAGATCAGATTTAATGCTCCCACGGTTTGATGAGTGAGGGCCAACGTCTCTATAAATCTGTAATGTAAGTTGGATTTCAAATGTATTTCGTGTAGACATGAACACAATAACAGTCATTGTTCTCTTTGTGTTCCTGTCTCATAGGCTTCACTGAGAAAAGAGGTACTGAGAAAGCTGTAAATTTACAGGAAACACTGGAGTTTTGCTTTAATTCTTCACTGTGTTAATTATAGTACTGCTGAAAGTACCATGGACTCACTCCAGCAATTTATTTACCTCAGAGTCTCCAGTCTACAGTGTGGACTCTCCACCAGATCAGACAGCTGCTTCACATCTGAATCCTGCAGGTTGTTTCTTCTCATGTCCAGCTGTCTCAGATAGGAGGACTTCAAAGCTGATACCAGATAATCACAGGCAATCTTTGACAAACCACAGTTTTCCAATCTGAAGAAGAAAAAAAAAAAAGTTCATTAGTAAGTTTCAGCTTGAAGTCATTCAGTGTTTCATCATCTGTTGAAAGCTGAAGAAGGTTAAAAATCTAGAACTATATAATCTTCACATGATGCCAAACTACTGAACTTTTATTTGTTTCAGTCAGATTTTGTACAAAAGATTTAGCTTTTTATTTAAATGTCAGCTAGATTTTAAGGTAGAATGGAGTATTTTAGCGTTTCAGAGTGAATTGTGCAGTGGATGATTTTTCTTCTTCTTCTTTGAAGGTTTGAAATGTGAACATTGTTCTGCTGCAGTCAATGGACTAAACCAGAGAAGAAGAAAACAGACTTTACCATGAAGATCCTCAGTGTGGATCAGTATAATATCAGCCTGATGTCTGCAGTTTAGTGTCAGCACAACTTTTACATCATATTCATCTCAGCACAACTAAAACATGTGACTGACCTCAGAGTTTCAAGTTTACATCCTGGACTCTCCAGGAAACCACACAGATGCTTCACTCCTGGATCCTGCACATCAGTGTTGTTACTCAGCTCCAGATGTTTCAGATGGGATAGGCTGGACTTTAAGGCTGAGACTAGAGAAGCACAGCTGACCTCTGACAACCAGCAGTACTCCAATCTAATTTAAGAATAAAACATGTAAAAAAAAGTTTAAAACATAAAGATTTGAAAGATAGTGAAAACCAGTCAGTGAACTGACCTCAGAGTCTCCAGTCGACAGTTTGGACTCTCTAGTCCAGCAGACAAACACTTTACTCCTGAATCCTGCAGCTTATTGTAGCTCATGTCCAGCTCTGTTAGATGGGAGGATTTGGACTTCAGAGCTGAGGCCACATTGTCACAGTGAGCTTCTGAGAGTCCACAACCAGCCAGTCTGTGGTTAGAGAAAATATAAAATGTGTTTTTATAACAGCAGAAAATCTGCATTATAAAGACAGACTGAATGTATATGAAGATAAAACAGAGTGACATCATAATCTGATGAACATCTGCTCTTCACATCTGTGTTTCAGCTCCTCTTACTGTGTTTGACATGTGAAGCTTTAGGGGCAAAGGTGAGCTTAACGTCAGGTTTGCATCCTGGTAAATAAATTGTTGGAGTGAGTCCTGGCCAAACCAGTAGGTAGAAACAGTCTTACGATGTGAAGTATCTTCAAACTCAGTCCCATCTAACTTGGATTGAGTATGCACACAACACCCTCAGCTCTCCTGCTAACAGTTTCTTTACATTTGAAGTTTCTTTAAATTACCATCTTGACTGTAATTTTCAATCAAGATGGTGAAGTGGTCCCATCTGCTGCAACACCATCTGCGACACTGGCATTGCGCCTGGAAATCGATAAAGGCTGTGTTTCTCAGATTGGTAGATAAGAATTGGCGCATGGAGAACAAGCAGAGGACTGTCTACCTGTTCAAGAAACCTGTTAAACCTGTCAACGGCTGTCAGTGTCTGATCCTTGGCTCTGATTGGCGGTCAAACATGACACAGTACCACTGTATTAAACTAAATGACGCACAACTGTACTGTGTATAGTGTCAGGTGAAAGTGAGATAATGAAGATTTGAATTAATGCTAGAAATAAGATGCAGAAAGAAACCTGCAGTTTCTGGCCATTCTTAGATTGCTGTAATTCTTTGCAAGAATTATCTGAATTACAAATACTAAATTTATGAGAATCCATTAAATTATTTTGAAGACCCATAAACACACACTGAAATTCAAACCCCATTGAAGCTCAGATATTCAGCTTTGAAACAAACTTAATTTGGACTTCTTCTTCTCATGTTTATCTCAGCACAACTAAAACATGGTGCTGACCTTAAAGTCTCCAGTATACAGTGTGGACTCTCCAAAAACACACACAACTGCTTCAGTCCTGAATCCTGCAGGTCGTAGTTGCTGCTCAGGTCCAGTTCTCTCAGATGGGAGGGGTTGGACTTCAGAGCTGAGTTCAGGTAATCACAGCTGACCTCTGACAATCTGCAATTTGTCATTCTGAATAAAGAAAAAAAGATGTAGATATTTAAGTTTCACTTTTTGATGTCCTCATCAGTGAGGTTATTTTTTTAAATCAACAGACTTATTATCATGAATCATCATCATGCCTTCTGTTAACATTAAGATTGAATCAAACTTTAGACACAAACAGGAAGAAGGTCAGACTCCAAACAAACCTGACCACATGACCTCATCTCTCTGAGGTGACCAATAATTGGAGTATAAACTTTACAGAGGTATTCGAATGAGTTCGTTTTTATCTTAAATTTAAGGAACACAGGATTTTTGACAGTTTGGGATTAATAAATTAATAAAGTTTAACCTGAATCAGTATTAATGAAAGGTTAAACAGATAGAGGTTCAACCAGTAATCAAAACAGTACAGAGTTTTTGGAAGTTTTTGGAAGCCATCACTTGTACCAGGTACTGTACATAGCATAAATTTTCACTGCTATGCAGATGACACGCAGCTCTATCTATCCATGAAGCCAGGTAACACACACCAATTAGTTAAACTGCAAGAATGTCTTAAAGACATAAAGACCTGGATGGCCGCTAACTTTCTGCTTCTTAATTCAGATCAAACTGAGGTTATTGTACTCGGCCCTGAAAATCTTAGAAATATGGTATCTAAGCAGATTCTTACTCTGGATGGCATTACCTTGGCCTCCAGTAACACTGTGAGGAACCTTGGAGTCATTTTGACCAGGACATGTCCTTCAACGCACATATTAAACAAATATGTAAGACTGCTTTCTTCCATTTGCGCAACATCTCTAAAATTAGAAATATCCTGTCTCAGAGTGACGCTGAAAAACTAGTTCATGCATTTATTACTTCCAGGCTGGACTACTGTAATTCTTTATTATCAGGATGTCCTAAAAACTCCCTGAAAAGCCTTCAGCTGATCCAAAATGCTGCAGCAAGAGTCCTGACAGGGACTAGAAAGAGAGAGCAGATTTCTCCTGTTTTGGCTTCCCTTCATTGGCTCTCTGTTAAATCCAGAACTGAATTGACAATGATGCTTGTCTTTTTGAAAACACGCATGAGACATACTTTCATTGTATACCGATCATTGTTTTATACCTGCAGTTTAGTGTCACTACAACTTCCAAATCATATGCCTCTTAGCACCCAACTAAAATTTGGTGTCTGACCTCAGAGTTTCCAGTCGACAGTGTGGACTCTCCAGAAAACCACAAAGCAGCTTCACTCCTGAATCCTGCAGGCTGATATTGTCACTCAGGTCCAGATGCTTCAGATGGGAGGGGTTGGACATCAGAGCTGACAGCAGAGAAGCACAGCTGATCTCTGACAACCAGCAGTCCTTCAGTCTGAGTGAAGAGAAAACACACACACACACACACACACACACTAGTAAATCATTGATTAGCTATTAACATATGTTCTCATCAATGTGATTTTCTCAAACACCATGCAGGTCAGACACTAACCACACCTCAAGCAACTGCAATATATGACTTCATCTTTGTCAGTGCAGAGCACTAAAATCATAAATATTACAGTTATCTGCATGTGTTTCACTTTGTCTCAAATGTAACAACCAAAGCAGTTTGAGTAAATTTGAAAGAATAAATCATGTAAATTAAAATCGATGCTATTCTTTCAAGTATCTGTAACATTATCATCACATATTTTTCCACACAATAGCATTTACTAAAGCTATCTATACTACAGGCTTAATCCTAATCCGTACCTTAGTCTGAGGTTCAAACTGTGTGTGAGGATGATTTAGAAACCTGATTTTAAAGACTCTCAGTAATTAAATGAATCCTGCTACAGTCTGACAATGAGCCAAAAGAAAAAAACAGTTGTTTGGTCTTTTGGATTCTTCAGGTCATAGTTACTTTTGGTAAGGAAAAATTTCCAAAGCAGACACATCCTGAACATATGAACAGAAATAAGTTTCAAACTTTCCACCAAATATCTGAACTATAGAAAAATAACAACAGCTGCAGTCAGTGAACTCACCTCAGAGTCTCCAGTCGACAGTTTGGACTCTCCAGACCAGCACACAGAAGCTTCACTCCTGGACACGGCAGGTCATTGTAACTCATGTCAAGCTCTATCAGATGGAAGGGGTTTGACTTGAGAGCTGAGGCCACAACTTCACAGTGAGTCTCTGAGAGACCACAAGAATTCAGTCTCAATTAGAGAAAATATAAAATGTGTTAGTATAAAAGCAGAAACTCTCCATTATAAACACAGACTGAATGTATATGAAGGTAAAAATTTGATTTGATATACCTTTATTAGTCCCACAAGGGGAAATTTCATAAGGCCGCCGACCTATTGCACGCAATGGCGGCGCCATCTTAACATCATAATATGCAAACATCTCACCTGTGATTGTGTGTGAACAGTTTGACAACTGAGCTCTAAAATTCTGATAAAATACAAAATAGCACTTTATTACAAACGTCGGACTAAAGAAAAAGTAACATATTGGATATAAACTTAGCACAAAAGTAAGAAAATTTGGGTTGGTAGAATATTCCATTGCTATAACAATGCTTCTTGGCAATAGATCTTATACCATGAAAATCCTGATTATCTTCCCCTAAATGTGGCCCATTTCTAAGGAAATGAAGGAAAATCCATTTGTGGGTTGAGCAGCAGATTTGAGTATGTCAGTTGCAACCATGAAAAAATCTTGCCAAATCTTCTATGCCAGTGCCAAACAGCTTATTCTGTTATTGACTCTTCTTTTGAGCTTCTACTACCCCAGATGCTGCTAATCAGGTGCTTGATTGGTGCCTGTGAGCATGAACCCTGCTACGGTGGTCAGTTGATGTCTGCTCCAAGTATACCATATTTAAATGATTTGGTTAAGGAGAAACTATGCTGCCTGCTGCACCAATCGGGTAACAGCTTTCGGTGGAAGCAGTGTGATGGTGTGGGGCAGAATCTTACTCACTGGAAAAATAAGGCTTTGCATTATTGGAGGAAATCTCAATGCAGAGAGATACTGAGATACTGTAACCAGTGGCAATCCCATATCTCCACAGTCTGGGCTGGACTCTATCCTCCAGATGACAACACTTGCACGCACAGAGTGGGGTTTATCAGCGACTACGTTTGGGAGTGGAGAGGAAGACCTGTCCACAGTCCTAACCTTAACCTCACTGAACACATGGCTGACTTGTAACAAATGCTATACCACAGTAGTGTGTGACCAAGTTGGTGACCAGGATAAAGTGGTGCCAGGCTGTTGTGGCTGTGTTTGGTTCTTCTGCATGCTAATGAGCTTTAAATTTCCCAGAAATGGGCCATTTGTTTCTTCAATCATTCAATCCAGGAAATGACAGTGGAAAAAGTAAATACCACAGTAAGCTGTTTGGCATTGGCAGAGAAAATCTAACAAGTGTTTCATGGATGCAAACCACATAGTCAGCTGTGCTGCTGCGACACCAAAAGTGTTCATTTAATGGAAACGAGTAGTGAGTGCATAATTGGAACAGGTGGATGGATCAGGAGATTTATACCTTTTAAATTTAGCTTTATCATCTATGCCTCAAAAATGAGCCACCTGGAAACAATGGGTTATAGCTGATTTACTATTTCAAATGATTGGCCTGCCAATGATAACAGTCATAACCTGGCACTGGTGAAATTTTGTGGACTTGGAGCTGATCAGCCTACAAATAGAGTACTGAGGGAATTTACTGGGACCTGTAGCTGCTGGAAGATCAAGACTGAATCCAGTCAGACCTGGCCATGGGCTACAGGCCAACAATGGACAGGTGTTATTGTTCTAACTTTTTTTAAATCAACTTTTAGCCTATGGATCATTATGGCCCTCAATTGTTCTCTTTGTGGATGATGATCAAAGATTCTAAAGGAGAGGGCGTGTAAAAGATCCACATCTCGGGCTTGGAATATGTTTGTTTTCAGCACTGCAACTCTAGCAGCAATTATTATTATAATTTTTTTGGTTTGGTAGAGGCTGGAGATGCAAACTTCTAATTATTTTTCTGAGTAGAATTGAGTACTAAAACCTGGTACTAAAGAGGCCCTGAAATTAAATTATTAAAGACTAAAGTATCAATAAGTTTTGACTTTGCAGAAAATTAATGGAGAAATGCAGTTTTCAATGCTCACTTCATAGTTCATCTGTAGTTGTCTAAGGAGCTTGGATAGAAAAGCATCTGGACTTCCCCTCTGAGAGGTGAAACATGAAACCTGAGACTAACTAAACTACTAATTAGCACTGATCAATAATGCTAATGATCAGATCTGGACTCACCGAGCTTTTCTGCAGTTCCTCACAACTGGAATAAGTCTGCATCGTCCCTCCAATGATGTGTTGTATTTCTTTAGGTCCAACTCATCCAGAACCTCCTCTGACATCTGCAATATGTGGGCCAGAGCTGAGCAGTGGATCTCAGAGAGTCTCTCTGATCTGTTCTCTGACTTTAGGAACTTTTGGATCTCCTGATGTACTGAGAGGTCGTTCATCTCCATCAGACAGTGGAAGATGTTGATGCTTCTGTCAGGAGAGATTTTATCACTGTTTATCTTCTTCAGGTTGTTGATGACTCTCTGGATGGTTCCTGGACTGTTCTCTGTCTGACCCAGCAGACCTCCTAAGAGTCTCTGGTTGGACTCCAGACAGAGGCCATGAAGGAAGCGGACAAACAGGTCCAGGTGGCCATTTTTACTCTGGAGGGACTTTTCCATGGCTTGTTTAAGGAAATCATACAGAGATGACCCACTGTACTTTTGTCCAAGGAAGTCCTCCAACACCTCTGTCTTCCTGTTGGTGAAACAGTGGAACATGTAGACTGCAGCCAGAAACTCCTGAATGCTCAGATGAACAAAGCAGTAGACTGGTTTCTGGAAGATCACAAACTCTCTTTTGAAGATCTCTGTACAAACTCCTGAGTACACCAAGGCCTCTGTGATATCCAGACCACACTGCTCCAGGTCTTCTTGGTAGAACATGATGTTTCCTTTCTCCAGATGTTCAAACGCCAGCCTCCCCAGCTTCAGAAGAACTTCCCTGTCAGCCTCCGTCAGCTCCTGTGGACTCGTCTCATGTCCCTCGTGGTACTTGTTCTTCTTCCTCTTTGTCTGAACCAGCAGGAAGTGTGAGTACATGTCAGTCAGGGTCTTGGGCAGCTCTCCTCTCTGCTCTGCAGTCAACATGTGCTCCAGAACTGTAGCAGTGATCCAGCAGAAGACTGGGATTCTACACATGATGTGGAGGCTCCTGGATGTCTTCATGTGGGAGATGATTCTGCTGGACAGCTCTTCATCACTGAATCTCCTCCTGAAGTACTCCTCCTTCTGGGCGTCAGTGAAGCCTCGTACTTCTGTTAGCCTGTCGACACATGTAGGAGGGATCTGATTGGCTGCTGCAGGTCGGGAAGTTATCCAGACGAGAGCCGAGGGAAGCAGATTCCCCTGGATGAGGTTTGTCAGCAGCTGGCTGACTGATGACTTCTGTGTGACATCAGACAGCAGCTTCCTGTTGGTGAAATCCAATGAAAGTCTGCTTTCATCCAGGCCGTCAAAGATGAACAAAAGCTGAGAGACAGCCAGCTTCTCTGCTGTGACCTTCTGTAATGTTGGATGGAAAACATGGAGCAGCTCCAGAAGACTGTACTGCTCATCTCTGATCAGGTTCAGCTCCCTGAATGAAAGCAGAACCACCACACTGACATGTTGGTTCTCCAAGCCCTCTGCCCAGTCCAGAGTGAACTTCTGCACTGAGAAGGTTTTTCCAACACCAGCCACGCCGTTGGTCAGAACCACTCTGATGGGTCTCTGTTGGTCAGGTAAGGCTTTAAAGATGTCCTGGCACCTGATTGGAGCGTCATGGAGGGCGTCCATCTTGGAAGCTGTCTCCAGCTGCCTCACCTCATGTTGGGTATGAACCTCTTCACTCTGTCCCTCTGTGATGTAGAGCTCAGTGTAGATCCTGTTGAGGAGGGTTCTACTTCCTGTTTCATCACTTCCTTCAGTCACACGTTCACATCTCCTCCTCAGACTGATCTTATGTTCATCTAAAACCTCCTGCAGTCCAAGTTTGGTTCTGGATCTTTTACCACACTGGGGACAGGACGAGTCTCCTGATGAAGCAGACTGGTCCCAGTATGAGGAGATGCACTGTCTGCAGAACCAGTGTCCACAGCTGGTAGAGACTGGATCCTTCAGGATGTCCTGACACAAAGCACAGCAGGACAGCTGCTCCTCCTCACAAACACCACTCCTATTACTTCTCTCTCTGTGAACAAATGTTTTCATCATTTGGTGTAAGTGAAAAAGATCTAGATCTGACAAAACATGTAAAATCCTGGATAGTCACTGTGAAGGGTTAGTGTGCAGCTACTTTCCTGTTTTAACTCAAGACTTGAATTAAATTTATGCTTCCTTTAGACCTTTTAAAGACATGCTCTACTTTCAGCTACTGGCACCCAAAAGTATCAAATTCATATTTTAATGATCCCCCTTGTCTCTTTTTTTAACATGAAGGATTAAAACAACAGATTTAGTTCAGAATTCATAACATTTCGATATGACTCGAAACACATCTCTCCCTCACAAACTAAATCACCTTGAAACCCATCCATCCATCCATCCATCCATCCATCCATCCATCCATCCATCCATCCAGTTTCTTCTTCTTCCACTTACCTTGGGCTGGGTTGCAGGGGCAGCAGCCTAAGCCGAGAAGCCTCTCATCCCCTTCCCACATAGCAAAATTGATATGGCCCAGATCTGGCTCACACAATGTGCTTACATATGGCCCACATATGTAAGAATGACGGCCCTTTGGTGGCCCTGATCTGGGCCACCAAAGGGCCGTCATTCTTTGCAGTATGTGGGCCATGTCTAAGTTGTGTGCAGCCACAGGCCAGTTGCAGACACACTGCTGGCCCTGTGCTGGCCCAGAACAGTTTCAGCTCTGGCCCCAGATGTCAGCCTAATGTGTACCTTAATCAAGCCATGTAATAACAACATGTGCCGGAACATAATAGTGCAAAAGTAACATGATGAAACACTGTTCAGACAGTGAATGGACTGATTCTTATATAGCGCTTCTGTACTCTCCTGGATTACTCAAAGTGCTCTATACAACACGCCCCAATCAGACACTTTTTCTAAATTGAGTGCTTTCTAACTACATTCATACACATTCACACTCTTGACATGCAGACTGGAGGAGCCAGGGATGGAAACGCTAACCTTCCGATCAGTAGGTGACCTGCTCTACCTCCTGAGCTACAGCCACTGAGTGGTAAACATGAGTAAACCCTCACTAGGTTTAGGATAAAGTGTACACTCACAAACCTGTCAAAGCTGCATTTGAAACGTTGGCTACCATAGCAGTATAGTATTGCAACATGGCATTTGGGTCTTCTAGCTAAAAGAGGAGAATAGGAACATAAATAGTGCCATCATTGTCAGACCTGGCCCACATCTGGTAGACATACACCCTACCATGATATCAGTCAGTCAGAAGTGCCAGCTTGATGACGAATCGGGGCCAGACCTGTTTTCTATGAGCCTGGGCCACATAACCCAAACCGCAATCGGGCCAGATGTGGAATGCCATCACATAAACAGTGCCATCTTGCCAGGCCTGGCCCATATCTGGATGACATACCACTTATCATGCCAGAAGTCAGCCAGCAGTGCCGGCTTGACACCAGATCCGGGCCAGACCTGTCTGCTATGTGGGTTTGATAGATGAGTCTATCAAATCTGATCCATAATCCTCTTTTCCCCAGACCCTGCTTCCTCCACTGAAATATTCCTTCTACTGCCCGACAATTTTCTCAGTCGAAACTAGCAGTTCTCCACCCGCACTATACACAGTGCGAGTAGAGCACTGCTTTTCCCTCCTGAGTCACCCTAGAGTTTGTCAGAATCTCTTCGAGACAGTCCAAAGGTTATTTCCATGACCTCTTCAAACTTCTCCTACACCCAACTTTTTGCTTCAGCCACTGCCCGAGCTGCATTCTGCTTGGCCTGTCAGTACCTTTCAGCTGCTTCTGATATCCCATAGGCTAACCAAGCCCGATAGGACTCCTTCTGGTGGCTCTCTTCACCTCTGGTGTCCACCATTTGGTTCGGGGGTTTCTACCATGACAGGTACCAACCACCCTGGTGCCATGTGCACTTATGGACATCCTTATGTTCGAACATGGTGTCTATTATGGACAAACTGTGGTTTGCACCGAAGTCCAATAACAAAACTCTGCTCAGGTTCAGATCTGGCAGGCCATTCCTCCTAATCACGCCCCTCCAGGCCTCACTATCATTGCCCAGATGAGCGTTGAAGTCTCCCCGTATGAGTCCCCAGATTGAGCACCCTCAAGCACCCTGCCTAGGTACTCCAAGAAGGCTGGGTACTCTGAACTGTCATTTAGCGCATAAGCACAGGTAACAGTCAGCACCCATTCCCTAACCCAAAGTTGCAGAGAACAAACCCTCTCGTCCACCGGGAGAAACCGCAACATGCAGGCAGCAAGCCAAGGGGATACTAGGACACGCATCCCAGCCCGCTGCCTCTCACCAAGGGCACAACTTCAGACTGAGACAGACTCCAGCCCCTCACCAGGAGTTTGGCTCCAGAGCCCAAGCCATGCATTGAGGTGAGCCCCACTATATCTAGCCAATATATCTCAACCTCATGCACTAACTCATGCTCCTTCCCCATCAGAGAGGTGACATTCCATGACCCAAGTCACTAGTTTTGGTAGCCAGGGATTGACACATTGCACTAGATCCCAGTGTACTTCCGACCCAGCCATTCCCTCAGAGAAAACCTGGTTCATCCCAAAGGCAAAACTCCCAAACACAAACTTAAGGATGTAGTATATGCTGTCCAGTGCAGCGAGGAATGCTTAGATCTTTATAAATGCATGGCACAATGCAGAAGAGCAGGACAGGACAAGACTCAGCTGTACATCTGCACCTAAAGGTCAAAGGTCACTCTTTTAAGGGACACCATTGTTCACATTTTCGACAGCGGAGAAAGATGGTTTGAAAGAAAGGTGAAAGAAGCCATCTATGTTCACTTTGAACGACCATCTTTGAACAGGGGGCGGGGTTATGACACCAACTGCCTGCCACCAAAAACACAGTCTGAGATCCTTCCCAGGCGCCTCGAGTCGCTCTAACATCTTTCATCAGGTGACCTAAGTAAGTAACATGATAGGGTGAGGCACAGTCTCACAGTGAGACACACTATTGATCATGTGGGTCTTTAATATGATGTTCATGATAATAACATTAATTTTCTTCTTTTCTTTTTTTTTTTCAAAAACAACCACAAATTAAGAATCAGGCAGGATAATCTCCCATGTTAATTCTTCTCTCTCTCAACTAGAAATCATTTGCAGCAAATATCTGAAACACAGAAATACACTCAATATTTCCAGCTTATCATACTCTCTCCAGAATCCACCTTAAGAAAGTTACACTACAGTTTAAAGCAGAAATAGGATCTACTTAATTTACACTGTCGCATATATAATATGGCATCTCTGGGATAAAGAGATTAAAAATAAGTCAGTGGCAGTTCTCTTACTTTGTGTCCAAGGCTCTGGGTTCATTACTGAAGGCCAGTGGATCTGCTTTGGACTGGTTACAGTTACATTGTGAAGAGTCGGCGCCGTCCTTCTCGTTTTCCACACAATTATTCATCTTCTACACTTTAGTATGAGAGGTAAACAACAAACAGTGACTGTGAGCCCAGGGCCTTTGTTTGACCCCAAACACTGAGCTAAGGGGAAACATCGAGTTGATCAGAGGTAGTTCAGTCCAGTGGTCACCCTGAAATAATGAAAAAAGCAGTGATCAATGGGGCTACAATACCATGAAAAAAAGCATCTGTCACTTTAACTTTTGTGTGTGTGACCACTACATAAATGAAACAAATGAATGGGCGGGGTCTCAGGAGGAATGCCGAGTTGAGCCATGTTGTTTTTCTTAAATCACAGGAAGAGAGAAAAGAACCATTTAGATGTTACAGAGACAGATTTTTTTTTAACACGAGACACATTCAAACACTAAATTCTGAGACATTTGTCCTACATTTCAAAATGTTGCTCCAAATAATTGAATGACTATATTTCAATATGTGAACATATTTCATTAAAAATAATGACAGAACACAGTGTCATTATTTACAGTGTCATTAAAAAAACTCTACATTCAAAGCTATTGCACTCATCTTCATTCAAATATTCACGACATCTCCAGCGTAAGAACACCTATGGTCAATGGTAACTTTATTGTCCCCAGTGGGAAATTGATTTGCAGTCGTGTAATGCTCAGAGGACAGTCTGAACATAATACAACAGAGGTTGTCTTCCACAGCACGTGCCTGTTATAAAAGTCCACAAGCTGGACCTTAGACCTCCCTGAAATCTGAACAGCCACTTTACCCAGGTTACTAAGTCTAGTCTTATTGGTCAAAGACAAATTACCATACCAGTAGTAGAGGGAGACAACAACCCTGTGGTGAACCAGTAGAGAAATTTAAAGATCTGAGATCTGTCAGTTAAAAAGTCTAAAATCAAACTAACACGATTAAAATCAAGTTTAAATTGATTAAGAAGTTTATCAGCTAAGAGATGTGGCTGGATAGTATTAAAGGCTGAAGAACAATCAATAAATAAGAGCCGAGCATGAGCTTTGGCCCCATCCAGATGGTGATATAAGAAATTTAATAAAGTAGTCACTGCATCACCAACACCTCTACGAGGCCTGTGTGCAAATTGTAGTTGATTGATAAGCTTTTCTACCTGCTGCAGAATCTTCTTCCTGATAAGTCTTTCAAAGGACTTCATCACTAAAGATGTTGAAGCGACAGGCCTAAAATAATTTAATGATGTAGGTTTTGTGTTTTTGCAGCTGGAGAAATAATTGAGTTTTCCCATACCTCTGCACCCTCCTGTTGCTGAAGTGATAAAAGAAAGATGTAAGAAAAGATGCCGCATAATTGCTCAGCACACATTTTGTAGCACCTGGCTACATATTATCAGGTGCTGGACTTTTATTAGTCATAGTTGTTTCAAAAAGATTTTCCACCCTTCTTTCATCAAAGGACAAAGCTTTACTAAAAGCTTGTTTTCTTTCATGAATCAGCCTTATAAGAGCTCTCGAAGACCATGGTTTGTTATTAGGGTTAGATCTCTTTTCACACCATTTCTGATTAATATATAAACACACTCCTCCATGAGATTTCTGGGTAACTCTGGGATCCCGATCCAAACGTATGGGAAACCCGAATCCATTTAATTCCAGAGAATTAGGGTCAGAATCCCTGAGCCAAGTCTCTGTGAATACCATTAGATATGTATCCCTGTGGACACGTAAATGCATGACATTCAAATGCAGTTCATCCAGTTTACTCCTCAGAGACTGCACATTAGCCGGGATTAGTGACGGCAAAAGGAAAACGATTGTATTGTATTTGGTTTCTCAGTTGCTGTGTAGACCTCCCTTCTTACACCACTTCCTTATTTTGACTTTATTAAAATCTAAAGTGCTCCTGTGATTACTGGATAATCCAGGGCTGGAAAACACTGAAGGGTGAAAAGAATCCAGAGACGGGCAATTCCACTGAAGATCCAGAAGAAACTTCAGTCAGTATGTAATTGTTTGTGAGTGACAAAGACTTGAAACAACTGTCAGGATTGCCAATAAAACCATGTGAAATAAAAACCCCATCCTCGGTAAAAAAAAAAAATTCCACAGAACACAAGCCGATGCTTAAGGATTTCCTCAGGCTCAAAATAAGATAACAATGCAACTAAAAAAAAAACAATAAAGTTAAAAACCTGAAAACTGACAGACACAGACAACCTGCTGGAGCAGCGCCCCCTTTCAATCTATGACCAATCATAAAATGACAAATAATTCAAAGCTTCATAAAGATTAGTTTGATTATTTTTTATTTATCAAATAACAGTGATTTCTATAATAACGTATGGCAAACTCCATCCATCCATCCATCCATTCACTTCCGCTTATCCTTTTCAGGGTCGCGGGGGGCGCTGGAGCCTATCCCCAGCTGTCATAGGGCGAGAGGCGGGGTACACCCTGGACAGGTCGCCAGTCTGTCGCAGGGCTAACACACAGGGACAGACAACCATTCACACTCAGATTCACTCGCACATTTACACCTAGTGGTAATTTGGATTATCCAATTAATCTATCCCCACATGCTGCATGTCTTTGGACGGTGGGAGGAAGCCGGAGTACCCGGAGGGAACCCACGCAAACACGGGGAGAACATGCAAACTCCACACAGAAAGACCCCGGCCTGATGGTGGAATTGAACTCAGGACCTTCTTGCTGTGCGGCAACAGTGCTAACCACCGTGCTGCCCATGGCAAACTCTTCTAAACAAAATGGATCAACTGAGCTCCGACTACTCCACAGACATTGTCTGAGGAACAGGTCATGAAGAGCATTTACAATATAAAACTATAACACCGGTGCTGCAAATAAGCTGAGAGCAACGAGACAGGAAGTAAAAGTAATGCTGTCAAAGATCATTAATCTTGTGAATTCACGATCATCACAGCAGTAAAACAAACACTTTGCACAGTGGGGGAAAAATGATTTGATGCTCTGCTGAATTTGTACGTTTGCTCACTAAGAAACGAACAGGTCAGACGTTTTATGGAAGTTTTATTTTAATGGGCGAGAGACAAAAATACACAAAAGATATAAACTGATTTGCATTTCTCTGATTGAAATAAATATTTGGTCCACCAACAAAACATGACCTACTACTTCCCAGAATTCTGGCTTCTGCAGATTGACAGATTACAATTGGCCAATCAATCAATTACAGATACTCCTGACCTCCACTCTCACTGTACATAAAGCACACCTGTCCACAGATTCAGTTTCTTCCATTCCACCCTCTCCACCACCAAGGACACGACCAAAGAGCCATCAAAGGAGGTCAGGGACAAGACTGTAGACCTGCACGAGGCTGGGCTACAAAACCATCAGTAAGACACTCAGTGAGAAGGTGACAACTGTTGGTGCCATTATTCTGAAATGGAAAAAATATAGTGACCATCAATGGACCTCGATCTGGAGCTCCATGCAAGTCATTGTGTCGTGGAGGAACCACACTACGTTGGAACAGATGGGAGGGAGTTTTTCTGGATTTTGGTCCATTTCCTGTCTCTCTCCATTGAAATGAAACTTCCACACAAATTAGAAACTGTTCATTTCTTTGTAAGTACAAAATCAGCTGGAGCTCTAATAATTATTTCTCCCACTATACTGTACTGCTTGTGCTGCTGTTAAACTAACAGCTGAACATTACAAATAAGTGAAACTTGAAACACATGTTGGTGTGTAACATCCAGCACGTCAGTGGCAGAAAAAGGTAACAGACAACAACAAAGAAAAACAGATCAACCAAATATAAATTTCCTTACTTTTCTGTGCCAAGTTTAGATACCTGGAGCTGTCACCATGCCACGTTCATGCAGGGTGACTTCTACTCAGGGGCAGATCTAGAGAAATTTTCTTAGGGTAGCATGAGGGTGGCAAAGAAATCAAATGGGGTGGCAAAATCAAAGCCTTTTTTTTTTCAAACACATATGCAGGTGGTTACATATGGTTAAAATAATTCAAATGCAGTAAGTATACGCGTTATAGTCTATAACTTAATTATTGTCTGTAGCCCACATAATTACACACTTTAGTTACATAAAACATGTGAGTTTTGATGTTATGTACTGTATAGCCTGTATGATAAATAAATATGTAGCCAAATAAATATAAAATCCAGAAAGCTACACAACATGGAGCAGTTCATTTATAAACACAAGTCTAACTTAAGTTTCACTGTTTTTTCTTAGAAAGCAATCACATAGTTACAGCTTAAATTACAGAAAACGTCAGAAACCTGCGCTGTCATGAACAAAAATTTAAACCTAATATTTTATGATTTGTTGAATTAACCCACTGAGGTCTGAAATACAACCAGCCATTTTTGACTCCTTTTGAGTTTATGTTTGTATTTCACCCTCAAATTGTTTCATTTTATTTTTTCCTCCTTGCCTTGTTTGGTTTCATTCTTTTCAGCTCAACTGAATGTAGTTGTTTTTTACTGACATACAGCATTAGTATTACTGATCTGAAATCACACAAAGAACTTAAAATCCTAGTAGTTTTTTTTTTTTACTGTAAAAAAAATTAGGTGTGCCAGTAAAAACATTGTTGGTCCACCAAAACACAGAGGAGAACAGCACAGGGACAAACCTGCAGGCCTGACAACAGCAGGTGTATCACTCCGCTGGTTTTCTACTTCGTGACAGTGTTTACAAATGTGCCTTAGTGACATTCATTAGTGCCCTCACTGACACACAAAACAAAACGACTACACAACAGAACAACTACACAAGACAACACAACACACTAAGTATAAACTCCACACTAAACGTCACAAATCTCCCACATCTAAAAACTCGTGCTCTCTCTCTCTCTCTCTCACTCGCTCTGTCTCGCTGCCGTCACTCCCAAAACTTTTCCTAAACAACCAAATCCCACGTGTCAACTTTTTTTTTTAAGTGGTCGACATGCTACATTTTTTCACCAATAGGAAAGAGGTGGCTTTTTCTTTCTTTACTGTTTTCACGCTGTCCTTAGAAAACGCTTAAAACACACACACAAAACAAAAAACAAAAACGTGACGACAGTATTTAGAAAAAAGCGTGGCTTATATATATTATCATAACTCTGGATTTACTGGCCTGTAATTAAAATTTAAAAACTTTGAAGTCCGAACTTTCAATAATGGCTGAAATAGAGACTCAGCGTGGCTGCAGCTTGTTGCTATGTCAGCTTAAACCAGTCATGTGATTTGGAGGTGCAGCGTGTCTGTGGACCACAGAGGGTTAATAACACTCACCTTCCTTCCATTTCCAGAGTGTAACATCCACCCACCTGTGTAAAATCCGAAATTCCCATGGCGTTGTTCAAAATGTGCTCTGGCACAATCATAAGCATCGCTTGCTACTGAAAACAAGAAAAAAGCCGGTCCTGCTATGGGCTGAACCATTTGTTAATGGTGGAGGGGGGGACACTATGCAATATATTCAGTTTGAGCATTTATATTCACTGTTGACTGTAACTACGCTCAAACTGTTAATGCTATCTTATTTTAATAAACAACACTGTCATATGCAAAACTGGGGTGGCACTTGGGGTGGCAAGGGATCATTTTAGGGTGGCAGTTGCCACCCCATGCCACCCTTCTAGATCCGCCCCTGCTTCTACTTTGCTTCAGGTGCCGTACTGTCCCGAGCATTATTCAGATCTTTTTAGCTGCATTCACTTACATCTTTCACTCACTAAATCATCTTCTAATGCATGACATCAGAATCAGAATACCTTATTAATCCCTGAATTCATGTGTCAGTCATCCATAATAAACACACTGCATGTCTGTGCACGTTTCTCTATTTAAAGTCGGGTTTGACCGGTTTGCTCGGACACATATTAGCTGCCTCACACAGACATGTAGAGAATCACCTTATTCCTGTCATGCTTCACTAACAGGTGAATGTCTGTTTATTTTCAGAGTTAATAAAGAAATGTGCGTCTTGTTCCTCTCTGTCGGGATTATGGAAAGGCTTTAAGACTAATTTGAATAGTTTACATGTCTGTAAAATGCAGTTATTGGTCTTGACTGCAGTGTGGGTGAGGATCACTTTAGCTGTTTGAAATCACAGTCTTTGGTTTCTTTCTGTATGATGATGATGTGGCAAATGTATTTATTTTTTCTTCCCCTTATCATGTGGATTAAAATAGATAAAAAAAATACACAACAGTTTTCCTAAAATGATATAAAGTATATGCAAAATTCTTTTTATGGCAAATGTTTTTCAATGTTTCGAACAGATCGAGACACACGCTGATGTCTGCAGACTGATCCTGGAGGACATCCGTCAAAGACACAGACTTCTGGATACTCCCCTGGGCTGAAGGGTGCTTTGAGGGACTGTAGCTGGTGATGGAGCTGGTGATGGAGGTGGTGATGGAGCCAGAAGGCAGATTTTTCCTCGGCCGAGTCCCATTTTAATACTTTGCTATGGAGCATTTTAGTAATTTGCACCTCATCTTGTTGTAGTGTTGCATTAGAGATCCAGTAACATAGTTTTTATCGCTGTGTTATATTAAAGTTCAAAGAAGTGTGCGTCACATGCTTTCTGTGTTGAGTCCAAATTCATGTTTGTAACTGTCCAACAATAAGAAAATGACTTGGTTAGAGATGTCAAAAGTGCCTCGAACCAAAGACCTCTTTTCCTTCCATCTCCAGCTACAGTCGAAAGTAATTTGTGCGCCTGTGTGGCTGTTAAAAAGGCTTGTTTTCTACAAGCACCGCCACACTCTTATTAAATGACCTCAACTACATCTGTGATCGTTTTCACGTGATGTGGAGCGCTCACAGAGAATGGAACAAAAGGCACCAACATCCAAAGAGGAGCAGAAGCAATGACAGGATCTGCTGTTTGTGAAGCCTGTTTAAACCTACATCAGTTTATCCCACCATGGAAAATGACCCCTAAAGGCCTTTTAAACAACCCTGTGTTTTTGGAGTTTGCTGAAATCACGAGGTGCACCTAAAAGCACCGTGAATCGCGACACACCTTGAACCGTAAATAACCATATAGGTGCGCAAAAATATTTCCAGGGTAACCGGCGTGACCTTGGTGATTCGAAAGCGGTAACTGGGGCTAACCGGAGGCGCTTTCACCATGCCACAAACGAAACAGGTCAGATTATCAAACCGGAAATAGCTGGCGTGTTTATGGTTTATGCTTTTAATAAGAGTCCGTGTACGTGGAGAAGACACGGCCGCGGGCTAAGCGGTCCTTACGTGGAAATAAGGTGAACATCCTTCTGTCTGCGTGTAGCGCGACCAGTTTACACCTGAGAGGCGAGCCTGCTGGGTGGTTGCTATGGTGATGGAGTCAGATAAACAGACTCCAGCTGTAAACCAGTGTCACCGACCAGTTTATATATCGATACTGGAGCTCGTCATACAGGAGCTGTCTGTCCCACAAATCCCGCTCATAACCCCCTCCCCCCCTCCCCCCCAGGAAGTGATTAAAACACGCAGTGTTTAAAAAACAGAAACTTTTCAACAAGTCAAACACAGTTTCAGGCTCACTCTGATCTGTTTCACCCACCCTTCACTGAGTCACGCAGGTTATTACAGACGGAATAAAACAACACTGATAAGAAGCGCAGGAGAAAGCTGAAGTAACACTCACCCTGCTCCAGGCTCGACGTTTCTGCGCTGCTTCCTGCACCCTCACACCGCCCCATCAGCTGCTGCTTTCTCCTCCCCCCTCCCTTTACAGGAAATCAGCTGAATTTCGGCAGGCGTGTGAGAGACAGAGAGATACGGGACTAGGTGGAGAAAAGTGGCTTTAACTTTGAATACTTGTGCACAAGAAACCTTTCCCTCCCAAGACTGAAGATATTTTTTAAAGAAATTTAAATCCTGCAAACAAACTTCAACACGGGATTCAAAGCTCCTGTCACGCAGGTTTTTCCTGGTTTTACTTCAACCTAAAGCATCAGTGGTTAACCAGCATCACAAACACAGTCATGATGATAATGATAGTACAGACGAACTTCAGCAGGCTGTATGTTTAAAGAGTTACTTTAAAGGTGTGTATTATTATTAAATGCGTGGAAAGGATCCACACAGTGTTTTATCTCACCCATCCTTTGTGTCCAAACCTGACAGGTACATTTCCCCATCTTTACTTTAAGTTTCTATTTCAAGTCATGTCCTGTCTTATTTTGTAATCCTCTGTACTTTCCACATTTTCACTTCCTCTTACTATTGGTTTCCCTCATCTGTAACTTTGTCGCATTTTCATCACCGTCATGTCGTTCTCGCGTGTCGTGTCTCGCTTTTAATCTCTTGGCAGTGGTCAGATCATCTGTGAAGGTAAATATGTTTAAAATGTGAGAGAGCTTTTATTACAGTCGAACCTTTCTTAGTATATAGTCCTCTTCACTTCCTGAGTGACCTGACCCACAGAAACAGGTCAGCTTCATACTCTGTCACTTCACCCACAGCACACACAGCATGAGCTGTAGTGTGCGCCAGGGGCGATTTTAGCCCATTTTAAGCACACCCAAAGATTTCTTACACAGGGAACAGTGACAGGCACAACAGAAACTGTTAAACTGAGAGACTTGACCACCAAATGTGATAGACAGATTTGCCAACCTCAAGGTGAGGCCACATAGGTTAAAGTAAAATAAAAAATCTGCAGAGCCGTAGTATCTGCAGTAAAGATCTTTTCATACATTGTATACATTGTACCACAGGCCAAGTTGCCTCCATTTTTATTATTTTTTTTATTAATATCTTGAACATTTGTACATTTTAAGGATTCTTGTTTTTGGGAGTATTTTTATGTATCTGTATTATATTATACACACACATTAAAAGTGAATCTCTGTCCAAATAATGCTCTCAGTTTACTTCTTACTCACTATGAGCATCATTCATTATTCTCCCCCAGTAATTAAGGTTAGGATATGTATTTTTTTAATTCCAATCCATTCTTCTTTGGCAGCTTTTAAATAAACTTTATCAGATTTGATGGTTTTGTTACAAACTTTTCAAAAAAGTGTTTTGCTTTTCTTTCACAAATGTGGGGATTAAATTGTGTTAAAATGTACAAAACGGTGATGTCATGTTTTGTGACGAGGACCCAGGCACAGAGAGACTTGATGAATTTAAGAATCTTATGATTTAATAAAGAAATTTGCAGATTTGCACAGAGATGGTAAAATTATGATGACTGATAGCGGAGATGAAGACAACAGAGGATGAGGACAGGGAGGAACAGGGGTTTAAATGCACCAAGGAGACAGTCAGAGGGAACTCGGGACAACTGGAGACATTTAAGGATGCAGGGACCGACAGAGACGGGGAAGAAGTCTCATCGTGATGAGTAAAGTTTATCTGGCCTGGCTGGGCAGCTCTCTGGGTGCTCAGCACCCCCAAAGCTCTGATCCTAGAAGCGCCCCTGGTGTGCACCTGGATAGATGTTTAGGCTGATTTCTGGGGCTTTTCCTCACCAGGGTTGTTTGCCACACAGACGGTCTGTCAAAGTCTGCACTGGCAGCCTTACATAAACCCTCTGAATGTTATCCTGGTCTCTTGTGTCCGGCATTTATTCCTGTTTCCTGTAATTTGCATTGCCACAGTTGGGTGGCAGGCCGAGGTATGTTGTGTTAGCAGAGGCTAATGAAGCTGCAGCAGTACTCTGGATATTGAAAGCTGACAATCAGCACCTTCAGTGCCCCCCTCCCACATTTACATTGCTATACATAGTTTATTGTTCTAAATGTCTCACATGTTCTGTCATATTTCCAACTCTTCTCTTTGTATTTAACAACTTCTGTCTGAAATCCTCACACAGCCTGACTCCTGGTTTGTTTTCACACCTCCTAACTTCACCTTTATTAGCTTTTACATCATGTCTTTCTTTTCTTTACATGACACAGAGAGATGAAAGAGTCGTCTCTCACTGCAGCTTATTTTTATCTGCCATCATCAACCTCATTCACATCTCTCACACACTCAACAACAATTATTTACAATATTAGCAGATATTAACAGAAATGCCACCCACCCATCTGCCCTGAAGCTACTGGGATAAAACAAAAGCCATCTTCATGCTACAGACCTCTGGTCTTTGGTGTCACACATGCTGTCCTCTTCCCTGTCAACTTTTGTATGTGTGACATAGGAAGTCAGAGGAAACTGACTGAAGACTTTTAGAGGAAATTTAATGGCTTAATTTAAAAGCAGAGAGGAAGGAAACAGGAATCTTTGTGATTACCAAACTGTGGTGATTTTAATCACATAAGGAACAGTTAAGACAGATGACTGTATGAATATTAATGCAATGTAAACACATAAAAAACAAACTTCATACAAAATAATTAGAATAATTTCAGTTCAGTTCAGTTCAGTTCAGTTCATTTTTATTTCAAACATATACATTCACCAACATTTCATAAAATCATTCCATACAGTTGTTTGAAAAGGAGTAGGCTGAAGTATATACTTATTTAGCCCTACCCCTTAGGTTTACATCCTCATCATCTAAATTTGAACAACAAAACGTTTACAATGCCTTCAACTTAGAACATAATAATCATCACAAAAAAATAAAAAAAATTGTCATGTTCAACAAGAAAATCAAGAAAATAAACATCAGTTTGACTGCTGTCTTGGGTTAATTGCATTTTCTTCATTCTTATACTTATTTAAAATTTCTTTTTTGAGTTTTATTTTAAACTGGTTTATATCACTACTGACCTTTATTTCTTCTTTTAACTCATTCCAAAATTTAACTCCCGCTATTGAAATAGACATCCTTTTCAATGTTGTTCTTACTTTTTGTAATTTTAAATTCCACTTCCCTCTAAAATTATACCTCCCTTCTCTTTCTAAGAACCATTTACTTATTTCGATTGGGAGCATCCCTTTCCTTGCCTTATATATTATTTGCACTGTTTTAAACTTCACCAGATCCTGGAATTTTATAGCTTGCGTCTTAATAAAGAGCGGGTTTGTGTGAGCCCTATACCCCTCCTGATTTATTAGTCTAATAGCCCTTTTCTGCATTATAATTATAGTCTGAATATTACTTTTATATGTATTTCCCCAAACCTCTACACAATAACTCATGTATGGTAATAGTAAAGCACAATATAACATATACAATGTTTTCCTATCCAAAAATTGTTTTACTTTCCCCAAGACAGCAATGCCCCGTGCTAACTTTCCCCTCACATAAGTGATGTGTGATTTCCAACAGGCCTTATGATCAATGATCACACCAAGAAATTTTATGGTATTAACCCTTTCTAGATATACATTATCAACACAAATTTCAATGTTAATGTTTTTCTTATAGTTTCCGAATAACATAAATTTTGTTTTATTTAAATTTAAGGACAATTTGTTTCTATCAAACCACTTCTTTAATATCTAACTCCTGTGTGATCACCTCCAAAACCTGTTGAAATTCCACACCTGAACAAAGTATATTGGTATCATCTGCAAAAATTACAAACTTTAGTATCTTCGATACTTTACAAATATCATTTATATACATAATAAACATTTTTGGTCCCAATACTGATCCTTGAGGTACTCCACATTCAATATCCATCAGTTTAGATTTAAAGTCATTTATTTGTACATATTGCTGTCGATTCATCACATAGCTTTTTATCCAATCTAATACCACACCCCTAAACCCATATTTTTCCAGTTTGATTATTAGAATTTTGTGGTCAACAGTATCAAATGCTTTTTTTAGATCTAGAAAGACTCCAAGTGCATACTTCTTCTTATCCATACATTCAGTTATTTCTTCCATTAAATCCATCAATGCCAAAACTGTTGATCTGTTATTTCTAAACCCATACTGGCAATTTGCCAACAATTCATGTTTATCCACAAAGTTATCAAATCTCTTTAGAAATAGTTTTTCCAGTATCTTAGAAAACTGAGAGAGTACCGACACTGGTCTATAATTTGTAAAACAATGCTTTTCACCTGATTTATAAATGGGAATAATTTTTGCAACTTTCATTTTTTGTGGAAAAACCCCTTCCTGGAAAGACAAATTAAAAATATATTGTAGCGGTTTTACAATACCATCAATTACTCTCTTTACTGTTACCATATCAATATCATGACAGTCAGTACTTGTTTTGTTCTTAAGTCCACTGACAATATCATATATCTCCTTCTCTTCCACTGCTCTTAAAAACATTGAACTTGCATTCCTTTCAATGTTTCCTCCAGTGTCCCTTTCTATCATATCAACCTTTATTTCCGCAGCCAATTTTGGCCCTATATTTACAAAAAAATCATTGAATCCATCTACTACTTCGTTCATTTTAGTAATAGTATTTGTCCCTTCCATAAAATACCCAGGGTAGTCATTAGTCCTTGGTCCATTTTTTATTATACTATTTAATACCTTCCATATCCCTTTCATGCTATCTTTATTATCTTCTAACTTTTTGATGAAGTATTCTTTTTTACAAGTTCTCATTATGTTAGTTAATTTATTTTTATACTTTTTATATTTCTTTTCAGATTCTGTAGTTCTCTTTTTAATGAAATCTCTATATAAGGTGTTCTTTTTTTTACAGGCATTTTGCAGTCCCTTCGTCATCCATGGTCTTCCTGTATACTTATCTTTCCTGTTGACTTCAATGAGTAGGCTGTTTTTCTCTAATAAGGCCATGAATATGCTTAAGAATGCCTCATAGGCTTTATTGACATCCTTGTGTTTATATACAATAGTCCAATCTTGTTTTATTAACTCATTTTTAAGACACTGCATTGTCTTTTCTGTTCTAATTGTTTTATATATCGTCTTACATTCATTTCTGTGAACTTTATAGCAACAGTCATAAGTTACAAAAACTGGTAAGTGGTCACTTATATCATTTATCAATATCCCGCCTTTTATATTTTCTTCCATTACATTTGTAAAAATATTATCTAATAGAGTTGCACCATGAGTGGTTATTCTCGTCGGTCTTGTTATCAGGGGAAATAATCCCATACAATACATTGAATCAATAAATTCTTCAATACTCTTGTTATGATTTGGGTTCAATAAATCAATATTAAAGTCTCCACAAATAAACATTCTTTTCTGATTCAGATTTGTATACAAGTCCTCCATAATGTCCTTAAAAGTCTCAATCTTTGACCCTGGTGTTCTATATATGCAACTGACAATTATATTTTTCTGTTTTTTCATATTTATTTCCACTGTTATACATTCCATCACTCCATCTACCACCCTCGTCATTCTACTCATTTTTTCAAACCTTAAATTTTTATCAACATAAAGTGCCACCCCACCTCCTTTTTTATTAGTCCTATCTAAATGGAGGAATTCATATCCCTCTATCTCAAAATCCTCTTCTTTTCCAGTGTTTATCCAAGTCTCTGATATTGCTATCACATCAAATGGTTGATTAAACTGTGCTATATATTCTTTAATAAATTGAAAGTTTGCATATAGACTTCTACTATTGAAATGAACCATGGCTATATTCTTACCCCGCTCTATGTTCCTATTAAATTGTTCCATTGTATAATAGTTACAGTCCTTTAACATTTTGGTAAAAAAATTACAGTCAGGATCTATATTGCTATCATACCCCAGTGTCCCAGTTTCAACATCCATTTGATTTGTTACTTGAAATCTGTCAGACATCTGACTTTATTATATATCTTATCCACACACCATCACCTTTAACAATACTTTGCCTAAGCAAGTACCAACCAATTTGACAATTCATTGAAAGTACCCTCGACCATCCCAATTTCACAGTAACATTAATTTGATTGATTCAGATGATCAAGACTGAAAAAAATAAACTTGCAGAGTTGATCCAGAATCCTTCAAACCACGAAAGTTTGAAGACCACAAGCCTTTCCCTTCCAAAATAAAGCACCTTCAAATTGTTATTGTTAATCTGAGTACTTGACTATATAAGAATCAGTCCATTTACCATTTAATCTGGGATTATTTAAAATAGTTTGAGTAAAAATGAAAACTTAATAATAGCATTTCTATCAGTTTAAAACTGATCAACATGTAAACGTGCACATTTCCTGTCTATATGTGTGAGGTATTTTTTTAATCTTTCATGTGACTTTCAGTTCTGCCTCCATCACTGATCTTCTATCGCCATCTAGTGAGAGAAAACTAGAATGACTAAACTTTACAGAAACACCTTTAACATTATGAAGCAGTGAGTTTCATCCGAGACTGAAACTGTTAACAACTCCATCTGATTTTCTGCTCAGCATCCATTCAAACAAGTCCAAGTTTGTTCAAGAGAATCACTTTCAGAGTGATTACAAAAACTCGTCATTTCAAGATTTCACTAAGTAACGTGAGACTTTAGCATCAGAGCCCACAGCTCATGAGCTTCTTTAGAGGTTGTTTTGGCTTCGCTTTGGCACGAGCACTCTGAAAAGGCTTGGGTCCACCTCTTTGAGAACATCGAGCAGATGTCTGCAGGCGTCATTTCCTTTTCGTCGCACGGTGTCGATTATGCATCGCACTTTATTTGCTCTGCTTTTTGTCTCAGATGTCCCAGACTCCATCTCTGCATCAATAATAACTTGACGCTCGAGGAGTTTATCTACAATTTTGTTTAAACCCTCTGCAGACACTCTTTCAATAAACTCTGAGCGGATTGGCAGCAGCTTATCCTCCTCTTTTTTTGTTTTTTGGTGTGCGCCGTCCTCTGGTGAGACTTGGTCCTCTTCTGGGACAAACACTAAAAAGAGACTTAAATATGATTTCAGTTGAACTTTTATAAAATGTCCTTGTAGCAGAAATTTATACAGTCATTTCTGCTGCTGCAGACGAGTGGAACTTTTACCATCACGACGCCAGACTTCATTTCCATCTTGGTCTTTGACTATCAGAGTCACAACTTCCAGCTTTGCAGTCAGGAAAACCTCAAATGTTGGATAGTAATTCGGTCCAAGCTTGTTCCAAAACTCTGCGTGCTGAAAACCAACAAGAATATGTGTTTTTAATAGGGACTAACTGAAAAGTGTGCTTATTTTAGATTTGACTTTATTTTCAGGGGCATTTTATTCACAACTGTTGGCTCACGTTCGGCTGTATCTTCAGGCCCTCGGGTTCACAGTGGACACTGTAACGCTGACCGATGTGAAGCACGCAGTCTGAAGACGTCTCAATGTATTTAGCATCACTGCCTTGTTGCTTTTTAACCTCAGTGGTAGGACATAAAATTATGTTAATGTTCATATGTTGATCTGTTTATCTATAGAAATCACTTATAATTATCAAGTGTTGACTAAAGTGTGGAACAAACGATCCAGTGCAGTCAGTAAACCCAGGTTTACTTTGTCAGTAGGGGGGAGAGAGAACTAATCAACTCTGGATCTTTACTGAAGTCAAGAATAAAGCGCTGTGATTGGTCAGTGAGAGGGAGGTTCTGCAGTCTGAGAAGCTTGACTCTGTGCTTCTACTAACCAATGAATAAAGCCCAGGGTGTCTGCCCCCTACTGGAAGCATCAGAAATCTGCAGGTAAACCATTTGGTTTCTGATGGTGACTACAGAGCGAGACCGCCTGAGTGCTCTATGCTTACCTCTGACAGATGGATTCTTTCATGCAGGAGAAACACGTTGATTTTTGGAGGCACTGTGTCTTTAAATCGGAGGAACAGCAGAACCTGGCCTGGTTCTGGGATTTTAAAGGACTTTTTAACAAAATTCCAGATAAGGCCAAAGGCAGAGAGGTGGGAGACGTTCACAATCACATGCGTGTCGTTGATCCTCATCGGTTTCAAGATGCTCATCCCATCATCAAAGATGTGGGCGACAGACAGCAGGCCATCAACACACAACGCTGTGAAAGCAAAGAGCTGCTGCACTATTTCCTGCTCAGGGATTCATCCTGCACCATTTACTTCTCAACACTTCAGGTAGTTCAAACTAATCACTGTTATCTACAAGTTAGATGCTACCCTTTATTAATGTGTGCAACAAAAATCATAATAAAGTGTTTGTTTTGATACTGAAAACAATTCATCTCAACTGAGCACCACACAGATGTTTTCAGAGCATCATCACAGCACGGTGCTCACCCTCCTTTGTTTCACAGTGTGGCAGGTGGAGCTGACGGACTGCATCCTCAGAGCATGTGATGTTGAACAGCGGCCCTGCAGCTGTTTTTCCAGCTTGTTGAAGGAGGCTCTCATCCCATTGGACATTCCGGTACAGCAGCTCCGCCTCCTGAGCCATGACAAACACCAGTCTGGTCAGAGTACACTGGAACACACCTGGACCAGGACACCTGAACCTGTAGAAGAGGAAAAGATTAAACTAGAATCTAAAAGAAAGAAACCAACGAGAACATCTGAAGCTTCTGTTTGAGTCCAAACTGTCACATCCACCAAAGTGAAGAGATGCTACATCTGTAACTCTGCTGTTATTAATTCTACTCGTGGTTTGGGACGTCTCAGGGTTTGACTCACATGTCATATCATTAGAATACGGTCATGGTTAGTCACTCCGGAGGCTTCGGCCTCTTTGGGGGCTCATAGTAACTTGCCATCGCTGTATTTGAGTTTTATATTATCAGAACACCTCAAATCACACAGAACCCAGATGAACCCCGTCATCTCTAACAGAGCCAGGCATTTATGGAGGATAGGCAGCTGTTACTGGACCTGCACAGCCAAGTGAAGGTCTTGCCTGAAGTCTGACATTATCTCTGTCTGTCACTGAGACGAGGGACGTCAACTGTCTGATCAGTTCCTTCATCACTGATAGTGCAAACTAAAGCTGAATAACTGAGATCTAACTGTGCTGCTGCATCAGAAACTGAAGCTCCAGATGATGTTTCAGTGGAAATGATGTCTGAGTGAGATGGACAAAGGAAAACACAGAGGGAGATGGCTTTGAAAAGCCAAGTACACAAATACACACAACGTCTCATATATTAGACATCGATGGAGAGGAGGAGGTAATTTACTATGTCACACCTCCAGGTGTGCAATACAAATCAGGTCACATCAGAGCATGTGTGACATCATTCTAATGTGGAAGAAGAAGAGAAAGCAGTGACAGCTGTGGTTTATTATCACCTGTAGGACATTTGGGTGGATTCAGTTTGCTCTTCAGGTGTGAAGCTTGATGGTGGCTGGGATTCAGACAGGAACAACATCAGCTGTTTAAAGCACCAACAAACAAGTAAGCAGTGAAGAAACTACAAACCACACAGCGTACACATCAGCAGTTATATGTACATACTTTCAAAACTGGCAGTAAAAGATTGTGATTAATAATACTGAAAAAATGGAGCCATGCAGGATGAAGCTTAAAGCATCCTGATAACGTACATTTAATCAGTGTTGCAGTGCAAGTAAATTCAACACGTGGAGTTAGTTTTGAACTGAAGCCTCCTTTGTTCCATCAGACAAAGTTTAGACTACTACTATGAAAAAGTCTACTGAAGAAAGTCTTTAGTGACCTGCTGAGATTAACAGTCATTACATGTGTAAATGATAAGGATCCGCCTGCTTTTGTCTCACCTTAACTGGCTCTATGTCATCCTCAGATAAATCAGCTAAAGGGTTCATATCCAATGTTTCCTCAGAGTCACCTGATGAGAGACAAACAGCAGAATAATTCAGGATTCCCTGGAACACTTTTCATCAGAGCCGACTGCAGAAGCCCAAAGTGTACTCAGAAATATTTTGCTAGAAGTCCAAACTGATTTTTGTCTGAATAATTAAACAAGATCTGAAAACATGCCATCGTTTTCAGCTGCACCAAAAATAAACTTTTATAGAGCAATGTTTCCCAACCTTTTGGAGCCACGGCACATATTTCAGATTCGAAAACAAACAGATAAAAATGTCACAAAAAGCATATTGATAGTTTTCCCCCACGCACCAGGTACAGTGGAATCCGCTTGGTTTGTCCAGTACACCTTTTTTTTTTTCCTTCTGACCACTACTCATGCAAGGGCCTTCATGTGGTCAGACTGCCTACTTTTTCTTTTAAAATACTTATCTATTGCTATTACACGCTGCATCGTCTCACGGCACTGATTATTATGTAATTTCTTCTTCATCTTCTTTTGTTTTACTGGGAGTTGGCAACCCATTTAATTAGAGCAGGTAGTTGTACTGCCCTCTAGTGGAAGAGAATGTAATTATTCTGCCCGTTACTCACACCAGTTGCTTAGAGTACCCATCAGGTGGAACCAGATAATCTTCCACGGCACACCTGATCATTTGGGAAACACTTTTATAGAGTATATGAATATGTTGACCAAAACTTCAAGCTTTGTTGACAAACAGTTCTTACATCTGTAGGTGAACGTTCATATCACTCATCCATTTTAAAAAGATAACTGTATAAGGAGAGCACTCTTCGAAGCGCACAGTCACAAAGGGGCTTCACAGGTTGGTTGAAAACACATTAAAGAGGTGTGCATATCCCAACATGCAAAGATGCAAGCGTGCATTCTCAATAAATATTTGCATGGAAACATTTGACGTGATCCAATGATGGGGTGTGCAAAATGAAGGAGAAGCTCATCTATGAAACTAACATTTCAACATTCATTTAAAACAACCTGCACACTCAGCCGACCTAACGGGATGATGAAGGAAGGCTGTTTCAAAGTTTAGGCGCTGAACTCCCAATATGAGTGTGGAAGTGTCAAAAGCTTCTGATGCAGTGAAGCTGCTGGGTTAGCGTCTCACATCAGCTATAAGCTTCTCCACGTCCAGGGTTTGAGTGCAGCGGGCTAAGAAAAGATATCTACGAGGAGTTCTGGAGTCCCACATAGTAACCTTCTAATTGTTATGATTTCTGAAACGTGAAATAAACCTGTTCATCATCAAATTACAATTTTGAGCTCCAAACAAGACATTTTAAGGTGTTTAAGGTGTTTTATGGCCTTACAGACCTTGTAGCATTTTAGCACCTATAAAATACTGACATTTTTCAAATATTTCCCACACATCCATAAAACATAATTTATGCAATTTCTATGTTAAAATAAGCACACAGTCATTTACATATTTGATGCTGTTGATTAAATATTGGTGAATATGAGACATCATCTCAGTACTCACAGGCTTTTTCATTGGAAGGTTCAATCGTCCTGTCAACCCTGTAGATACAGACAGAAGAGTTTGAGTACAGAATAATCCATGTTTGCTTGAAGCTTCAGCTTAACTTTATTAATTAAAAAAAAAAGATTTAAAAATGTATTTTTTTTTCTCTCCAGTCAGAAAGTTCTGCACAAAGGTGATGTTTGGTTTGTTGGGTTGCTCTACAATTTTATAGTATCTTTATCTAAAAACAACAACAACAACAAAAATACAGAATATTTATTAAATCACATTTTTTAAAATTTGGTTCAGCTGCACTTAAAAATATGGACTTGAAGCTTGATTTGCCAGATCTGACCAAACTGATAAAAGACTAAAACTAAAGACATTTTCTGTGCTTGTTTTTCATAATTTCAAGTAATGTATTAAACAATATCATTTCAATTAATTTTTTCTGAAGTCAACTTTTTATTTTTATTTTAGTCAAATATTTTTCACATCTACTTTCAGCTTTTAGCTTAGTGTTATTTAACTATAAATAACTGCGACCCTCTACTGACCCCAGAGTCTCCAGTCTCCACTGTGGATTCTCCACAAGCTCAGACAGCTGCCTCAGATCTGATTCCTGCAGGTTGTTTCCTCTCAGGCGCAGCTCGCTCAGATAGGAGGGGCTGGACTTTAGAGCTGAAGCCAGATGCTCACAGCTGATCTCTGACAGATCACAGTACTCCAGTCTGAGTAAAAGTAAAAGATTTAAGATTATTGTACAAACTTTATGCTTGAAATCATATAGTTATCGTTTATGTTATTGTGTACTTTTATTAAACATGCCCGTGACCACAGTTTGACATATTTTTATCCTTTTAGAGCCAACCTTTTTATCTCTAACTTTAACAATTAAGACTCCATTATGAAGAACCACAGTGTGGGTCAGTATATATATTATGTCTGCAGGTCAGTGGAAAAACAACTTGAAAACATGGTGCCTGACCTCAGGAAGAAACCTGCAGTTTCTGGCCATTCTTAGATTGCAGTCATTCTTTGCAAGAATTATCTGAATTACAAATACTAAATTTATGAGAATCCATTAAATTATGTTGAAGACCCATAAACACACACTGAAATTCAAACCCCCTTGAAGCTCTCATGTTCAGCTTTGAAACAAACTTAATTTGGACTTTTTCTTCTCATGTTTATCTCAGCACAACTAAAACATGGTGCTGACCTCAAAGTCTCCAGTCTGCAGTGTGGATTCTCCAGAAAACCACACAGATGCTCCACTCCTGAATCCTGCAGTTTGTAGTTGGAGCTCAGGTCCATCTCTCTAAGAAAGGATGGGTTGGACTTCAGAGCTGACACCAGAAATCTGCAGCTGTGTTCTGACAAGCTGCAGTCCTCCAGTCTGAATAAAACAAAAGACATTTGTAAGCTCAAAAGTTTCTGCTTAAAATTGTTCCGTTTTTCATTGTTCAGAGCCGAAGGGAGAACAGAAAAATGGTTATTAAATGAAAACAATTGCAAATGAAGATTTGTCAGATAAAACTAATAAGTCATTCATTTCAAATCCTTAACCATTGTTTTTTGATTTACTTTAGATGAAGTCAGTGTTTTTTCCATTGATATTTCCTTTTTATAAATTGTATTAACTTGATGTTATTACTATTGTTGTTGTTGTTTTTATTGTGGCTGTTGCACAAATGTGCCATTTCATAGCTTTATTGTAGCTTATACACATTTCAGGAGTCTAGAAACAATAGCCATCTCTTGAACAAAAACCTTTTTTTGGTTCACTTCTGGTATCTTTTGTTCATCCCACATCTCAGTTTATTGTTCTTTATTGTTTGCATTAATAGACCACTGTAGACCATTATTCTGGCCTAGAGTAACTAAACAACAGCTGTTGTATAAAACTGTAGTT